>NW_007577779.1:213834-264522 GCF_000690725.1 Stegastes partitus
ACTGTTGTGGACTGCTGAAGCTTATAGGGAATCCAGATGTTTTGGATTGTTGGGTGTTTCTGTTTCTGCCTTTGTGAAGCGCTATGAGATGACTTGTTGTTGTAAATATGCGCTATACAAATAAAATTGAATTGAATTGAATTGAATGTGTTTAGCCTTCCAGCAGCTCGTGTGAAGTGCCTAGCACTGGAAGCTTAGCGTAAGACCAGACAAACATGTTGAAAGTATAGCGATGGGCTTTTGTTTGACACATGCCAAAACTTGCTCACAGCTTCCAGCTCTGATTCACTCTGATTCAGAGATGGATACTTGCAGCTCAGGTGACTGATTAAACCCTTAGATTATATTTTGGCCTGAGTTTCTTTATGCACAGTACTCTCTTTCTTATATTTAAAAAAACATTTGTCTTTATTAATAGTCCTCTGTAGAAGTATATTTTGAGATTTAAAACAGTGAGCTTGTCTTGTGCTTGCATTCCTTGGATGTCAAACGGCCACAATTTGCTGCATCCTCATCCACACACCTCCATCTTGTGGTATGAACAGGCACTTGACCTTCTTTAAGTTGATCTTAAGCATTATTTTTGGCTGTTACTGTTTCTTTTGATGCAAAAAGAACAATGTTGCTCTTTATTATGTTTAGGCTATCAAATTATCGATATGCTCTAAGAAAACTGTATGAAGTGAACACTGTCTAATACAACAAACCTGAAACAACCACTGTCAGCAGGTGTTACTTCTGGTTAATGCTAATTTCCAAGCCACTTGTAACATGCATTAAGGTGTTGATGATCTATTGTTACCTTATTTACATACTTGATGGGAGGGACAAATGACAACTAATGACTAACAACAATCGGCGTGAGCCTCAACATTGTTTGAGATTGTCTGACAAGGCCTGACTACTGTTTCCTAACTTCCACCTTATCAGTAAAGGTGAAGGAACCCCTCAAATTTGAAGCTCCCTGCTGGAGGATCTCAGGTAGACAAACTCAGTTTCATGTTTTAAATTTATGCGTAAAACAAACCTTTTTATGCCCTAATTGAATATTGCTGCTGTATTTAATCAAATTATTTGATTCTGTTATTGTCCTTCTCTGTTGTTAAGTTCTGGTTCTTATTACTTTAGTATATATATATTTCTTAAAATTATTTTTCTGTAAAGTATTTTGTAACTTTGTTTTGGAAAAGTGCTGTATAAATAAAGGTCATTATTCCAGGAATCAAACACTACTCTGACAGAAACAACATATATAATGAAAAGCATGACATCAGCAAGGGCACATTTATGAATAATTGTTAAAGTGTTAACTGAACACCTTCTAGTTTGTCTCCCAGTAAACTCCATTCTGCCTAAAATACAGTTGTCCTCAAATTTATTCATACTGTGAATATATACAGACCCTTTCCAAAAAATTAGAATATCATGGAAAAGTTGTTTAATTTCCATAATTCCATTCAAAAAGTTAAACTTTCATAGATTATAGATTCAGGTCCCACAATTTAAACAATTTCAAGTATTTATTTGTTAATTTTTACACAATTTGGGCTTCCAGCTCATAAACCCCCCGAAAACAGGAATTCAAAAAATTTGAATACTGTGAAGAAATCACCATTTACGTCTCAGTTTTTGCAGAAAAAAAATAGGATCACATCAAATCAATCAAAATATGGTACTTTCAAAATGATATGCCAATCTTCAATACTTGGTTGGGAATCCCTTTGCCTTAATCACTGCCTCAATGCACCGTGGCATTGAGGCAATCAGCCTGTGGCATTGCCTGATACTTATGGTAGCCCAGATTTCCTTGATGCTTGCTGTCAGCTCTTTGTTTTTGGGTCTGGTGCCCCTAATTTTCCTCTTGATAACACCCCATAGATTCTCAATGGGGTTTAGGTCCGGCGAGTTGGCTGACCAGTCAAGCACTGTGATGGCATGGGCATCAAACCAGGTTTGGTGCTTCTGGCAGTATGGGCAGGGGCCAGGTTCTGCTGGAAGATGAAATCTGCATCTCCATACAGATCCTCAGCAGAAGGAATCATGAAGTCCTCTAAAAAATTCTGGTAGACTATTGCGATGACCTTGGATTTAAGAAAGCAGAGTTGACCAACACCTGCACCAGACATTGCACCCCAAATCATGGCTGACTGTGGATATTTCACACTGGACCTCAAGCAGCTTGGGTTCTGTTCCTCACCCATCTTCCTCCGAACCCTTGGACCTTGATTCCCGGATGAAAGGCACACCTTACTTTCATCGGAAAAGAAGACCTTGGACCACTGGCCAACAGTCCAGTCCTTCTTCTCCTTGGCCCAGTTGAGACGCTTCCTGCGTTGGCTCAGGCTCAGAAGTGGCTTGACCCGAGGAACCCGACAGTTGTAGCCCATCTCCCGGATGTGTCTGAATGTGATGGTTTTTGAAGCTGTGACTCCCGCCTCATTCCACTCTTTCTGGATCTCTTCCAGATTCTTGAATCTTGTCTGTTTGATAATCCACTGAAGCCCACGGTCATCTCTTTTGCTGGTGCATCTTCTCCTGCCACATTTTGCCCTTCCACTAGACTTTCCATTGATATGCTTGGACACAGCACTCTGTGAACAGCCAGCCTCCTTAGCTATGAACATTTGTGACTTACCCATCCTATAGAGGGTATCAATGATGGTCTTCTGGCCAGTTGTCAAGTCTGCAGTCTTCCCCATATTGAACCGAACTGAAACAATTGAACCAAACTGAAGCAATTTAATGACACCTGGGGAAACCTGTGCAGGTGCTTTGAGTTTAGTAGATGATTAGTGTGTGACACTCAGTTTAAAACATTCATGCCCTGCACAATTTGGGCTGATTTCTTCACAGTATTCAAATTTTTTGAATTCCTGTTTTCGTGGGTTTTATGAGCTGGAAGCCCAAATTATGTAAAAATAAACAAATAAACACTTGAAATCATTTAAATTGTGGACCCTGAATCTATAATCTATGAAAGTTTAACTATTTGAATGGAATTATGGAAATTAAACAACTTTTCCATGATATTCTAATTTTTT
Organism: Stegastes partitus; assembly: GCF_000690725.1. Lineage (NCBI taxonomy): Eukaryota > Metazoa > Chordata > Actinopteri > Pomacentridae > Stegastes > Stegastes partitus. Next base: position 216,876 of record NW_007577779.1, read on the forward strand.
GGAAAGGGTCTATATATGTCTGTATAAAGCTGATTGGACCCGTAAACTAACATTTTGTTGAACAACACTTTGAGGCAATCACTGCAATCAAGTGTTTTCTGTAACTCTTAATCACACTTGTGCACCTGTTGACAGGTATTTTGATTTTGGCCCACTGCTCATCAGCAAAGTGCTCTAATTTGTCCAGGACAGATTTGTTTTTTTTTAAATTATTCTTTCAACCACAATTCAAAAGCAATGTCTTATTTCACGAAATTACAATCTAGCAAATTTTTATTTTTTATTACTTTTTTCACTGTCTAGTTATTTGAGTGACTATTGTGATTTTTTTTTCTTTTCTTTAATGGAAGGGTATGGATAAATTTGAGGACGACCATATGTCTGAGGTCCAGTACTGCATGTGTACCACTAGATGGAGCTGCAGTTTCATTATTCTCAGAAGGATGAAGGTTAGAAATAGGTCACCTTGTTCAGCTCTTCAGCACACTGCAGAATTCTGTTTTTGCTTGTTGTCTTCCATTCAGTTTTGCAATATTATAAATAAAAAGATAAGCATCACAAAAGTAACGGGTAACAAAAGATCCAGATGAAGTGCTGGTGGTAAATGCCAGCATGTAATTCCTAAAATTCTAGGTGAATCCACAAGACAGCAGTTTTCTCAGCTTTTCAGAGCAGATAACTACAGTAACATATCCCACATTGGGCATGTATTATTAGAACACTGCTTTGAAACTTTCTGTAATTAATGATGCCGGAAATGAGGCTTTAAACTAGTTACACTCGTACACACGTGAGGTTTATGAAAGGTCTAGAAAAATGTACTCACTGGGAGTTTTCTTGATGAATGTTACCTCAGAGAACCTATTGTACATGCTGATGTGTCATGACTGTTGATAACAACTAATGAATGAGCAGAACAATCGGTTTATGATCAGTGCTTCAAACTGGTGTTCGCTCTTTCTCTGGAAAAATAGAAGCACTCACAGGAAACTCCCTTTGTTTGATTTCCAACCACTTGACCTCAAGATTCATCTGAGCACATCCTGTTGTATCAGCATTTCACCGTCATCCAAAGCGTCAGTGTTACCTTCCAAAAGACGCAACCAGTTTAAACTCATTCATTGCTTCACACCAAAAACACCACAGCCGCCAAATTGTTTTTTTTTCTTTGTCTTTTTTATTTCATTACATAAGAACATACATACAAAGCAAACTTTATAATAAAGAGTTTATGAAACTCACGGCACATTTGTCTGTAGAAATAACACAATCCCTACAAACATTTACAATTAACTCTAGTATAGAGTTCTGATTATACCTAACAAAACTCCCATTCACAAAAATATTGACTCACACCTTACATACCCACAGCAGATATGTACACATTCTTAAGAAGTTTTAACAGTCTCAAGATCATTAGAAAACATTATTTTGGGTGTGTGTGTGTGTGTGATAATTATGTGAGGTGATATAAGACTTGATGTAGGTAAGGTTCAGGTTGGGTGTGGAGATCAACCCACAAATAGGTTGGAATGCAATACAAAAACAAAACGAGATAAAAAATGACAAAGTACCAATATTTCTACTTGTATGTATAACGAATCCCAGGTTTGAGAGGAAGGCAGACAAAAATGGTCGTTTTCAGTTTCCAGTCCTGGCTTCTGCTTTGGTGTGTTGATTTGTCTGTCCAGGCCTAAGAATGAGTCTCTGTTTCCTTGCTCATGCACTACTGTTGATCCCCACTCATCTAGGAAACAGTCCACTTTTTTCTCCTTCTTTTCTTTAAGTCCACTTTTTTCTCCTTCTTTTCTTTAAACCCTCCACCTCCTCCTCCTCCTCCTCCTTTTTTCTTCTCCTTCTCTTTCTCCCAAATACCTATCCCACCCTTTCTGCCCCTCTTGTCCTCTTGCCCGGAGTGAAGTGGAGACATGTGTTTCCCTGCACCTGCATGGAGAGAAAGGAAGAAAAGTGAAGTCAGATCTCTCCCTCTCGCCCTCCCCTTTCTCCCTCCCTGCAGAGGGGAGCAGACAGACTGGCGCCGAGCATGGAACTTTCATTAACCCCAGGCAGATAGCAATGAATCCGCTACACAATCATTGGCCTGTCTAATTGGCAACCGTGGTGAAAGTGGAAGGAGTGGGAGATTTTATTTTCTAGCAGCATCAATGCTGATACTATTCTCTGTGGTATTTAAAGTCTTCATTTAACTTCTTTGATGCGTTAAGCAAAAATAAAGCCACAGATGAACGTGATTCGGAGCGAATGGGCCGCGATTGTACGTCTCCAAAACATTACTCTGGCAGTTCAGTTGAATTAACAAGCTATTAGGATTGATTAAGAAATAATAAACTACGTACCAGAATCTGCCTTTATCATCCTACTGGCACAACCGTCCTTCTTCTTTGGAGAAATTGCGCGTAAGATCCGCTGTCTGAAGGAAAAAAAGAAAAGAAAAGCAGTTTAAAACGCTGGTAATAACCGTATTCCAATGAATATAAGAATCTCAAAAAACATCTGCCGTTGTGTCACAATAGAGTATATCTCTTCCCATATGCATGCATGCATATATGAAAAAAATACAGTATATATACTGGGGCTTAAACTTTACAAAATTCACAGATCATGGATTTCCAATAATTTTTTTTAAAATGTAAAAACAAAACAAAAAACAACAATATTTTTTTTTGTGAGTCATAAAAAGAAAACGCTCTCAGTGGATGTCAGTGTCTGGAGGATGTTGAAGGACGAGCATCAGTCCACCCTGCAGCCCGCGTCTCCCCCCTCCTCCTCACCTTTATTGACAAAACCATCTCCGGCGCGGCTGCGTCCTCCGCCTCCAGCGCGATCTGTAGGTCGAAGATGTAGTCGATGACGTGCTGGAGGATCTCCATCTGGCTAACCGACTTGTTCTGTGGAATGCTCGGCACCAGCTCCTTCAGCTTGGAGTAGCAGTCGTTCATGTCGCACAGGGCGCCCACGGGTTCGTCCAGACACGAGTGTTTATTCCGGCTGATGGCGAGACTCTGCTCCGAAATGCAGCACACGGCCTTGTAGCAGCTCCTCACCGAGCGGACGGGACTGATGGCTTTCATGGTGAAAAACAACAACAACAACAAAAAACAAAAAACAACAACAAGAGATCTTGTCGGTTTTGGATTGCGAGCTTATGACGGTCTCCTCCTGAACAGCTCCAGTACTGTGACAGCGACCTACAGTTAGCTCTTTATACACTGCGCGCCTGCAGACGCCCCATTCCTCGCACCGCGCTGTGATTGGCCAGCGTAAAGCCCGAGCCCGGTATTATTGGCTGATATCACCTTGTGGAAGGGCTGGAAAGAATGAGGAAATTAGGTTGGGATGCCCGAAGGGGATTGTCAATCAATTAGTTAACCATCGTTTTCTATTGGTGGTATTTACTTGAAATAGATAAAGCTCCCAAAAGTAGTACTCTTTAGAAGTGTAGAAGGATTTAAAAACAAAATGACTCAACTTTTAAAACTGCTTTTCATTGGGAGTGATAAAAAAAGAGCTTTTAAATGATGGATTTTACTTGTTTTTGTCCCAAGTCTCAGTTTCAATCATCAGAATGTGGCCTTCAGAATGTCTCTCCACTGTGTTACTGTCCAAACCCCAGAAAGAAAAAACAAAATTCATCTTACTAAGTCTTATGTAAATCTGGTTCACATGAGCTGCCACACTGTTTACACACCGAAAAAAACGTGTGAATAAATAAAACATTAAATAAAATAAAAAACATAATAATGTAGCCAGTAAGGCAGGTGAAAGGTCTGTGGAATGGCAGCTCAATTCTACAGCTGCTAAGAACGTAATATTACATCTGACACTGACCAGTCATTTGATAGACTTTTGGATAAATGTGTTGACTATTTATGTATGGACAGCTTATGTCGGCACTCAGCCTCATCAAATGCCAGGAGTAATATATATATATATATTTTAAGTCTACTATATATAGCATTAAGACTACATGTGCCTAAGCTGTCAAGTCTCTCAATGCCAAAATTTAAACTCCTTTGAGCGAAGCAGTTTCACACAAGTTATATTTTAACAATTCCAAATGTTGCTCTCTCTCAGTTTACATCAAAGCACGTCCCGTTCTGCTCCTATTTGGGTCTTATTTTCCCCTTTTCTCACAATCCTGTTTTGTGGAGGAATGCAGGCCTGAGCCAGCTGTGTGTCCTATCCCGGCCCAGCTGTGTTGATCTAACGCGCCAGTCCCAGACATGCTGGCGCCAGCCTCCCGACGTCATCCATTCACCCCGACGCGCACTCCCCTCTTTGGCAGACGGCCCGCCCTCCCCCGTGAACCATCGCATGCGAGAGAAACAGAGGCGCTCGAAGATCCGATTGGCTGAGCGGTTCTGTCACTCAACGCTCATCTCCCTCCCCACGCTTCTCTAATTGGGTTCTGTAGTTGCACTCTCAGAAAATGAAGAGGAAAACCTTTCCAAGTACTCCACAACGTTTTTTTTTTTTTTTTTTGTCATGATGAGTACGCTGGATTTCTCAGAGAGGTAAATAAAAAATGACAGGACAGCAGTGCTCCGTCTCAACAGACAGCATCCAATTTTAACTTTATGCTGTCAAGACAATAAGAAAAAAAAAAAGTTTTTGGACATGTACTTAGTGTGATCCCTCAATAATGGGCATGTGCCAGAATAGTAGCCTCTCTTTTGCAACCGCTTTGAAAGTCTCACCCACTCAAAAGTGAGGGAATGAACAATCTGTCTCTATCACGTTTTAACTACTGCAAAGTTGGCAGCAAGTTTAACTTTATATCGCAACACATGCTACAATCGTAATGGATCAAATGTAACACAATCTTTAAGCTGTACAAACACAAGCACGCCATATTCTTATCTTCACTCTGTGCGTAAATGTGCACAGCCGGAGATATCCTCCCAATTATGCAGAGGTTTAGCAGATGTTTGAGTCACTGTCTTCCTCCTGGCACCGACCCTCCTCCTCCTCCACCCCACAACCATTGACCCTGCATGACAAGTCACTGAGTGACCTCACTTCAGAACAAACCACAATATTGAACCGTGAGACAGGACTTCGATCCAGTGCTAATTTAAAGATATATTATGTGAGTGGCGCAGAGTGTCCAAACAAGACTTTGACCTTAAATATCTTCCTTAAATATATCAGGGGGAGGAAAAAAATGCTTTAAATTTTCCATGTCCGGTGGGAAAATAATAGTTTGTACTCACTTACTGAGCAAACAGGAATGGGGCAAAGATTTGGGGTTTGGTACAACAGGCCTAAATTTAGTCACCAATCTGATCCACAGAAAACACTGCTTGCCAATTCGTCGTAATTTTTAGGAGCTATTTCTAAGATGTCAAAAAAACAAAACACGCCACTAGAGTATTTTCCTCTGATACCCGGTGCATGGCTGCAGATTCCAGAGTTCCCAGTGCGTAAATCTGTGCGAAACACACACACACACACACACGCACTAGTGTGTCTGGGCAGGGATCAGGTGCTTGTTGGAAGGCCCCGGACACAATCGGGTCTCTCTTTCAATGGATGGGAGAATTCCGAGCCCGGCGTCAGTCAGTCTGCCTCTCTCCCCGCCCTCCCTCTCCCTCTCCCAGCTCCTCCGTGCAGCTGGACGCAGACAATCAAGCCATCAACAATCGCCAAGCATAATTAGCAACATAACCCCCCCCCCTCCAGTCTTTCCTCCTCTCTCTCAATCAAACTTCAATCCACTATATTTTATTTACAGCAGTTACCACCAAGGAAGGAAACATTCTATCCTATAATAGCAATCCTGAACACCAGTTCCAAATCAATGAAGAAAGTGTGTCAGCAAAGGCAAAAGGTCAGAATCTCTTCCCCTCCACTCATCTTTATCTCTCAAAGCACCTTGTCTCAACATAAACAAAGTGCCTCCTTCTACTTCTGGTAACAGCAGAACAGACAGAAGAGTAATGAGGGTCATCTTGTGAGATGAGACAGAAGCAGGGAGCAGGACAGACAGAGTGGCTAAACCACCATGTTGTCATGTGGAGAGGCAGTGTTGTATACAGAAGAGAATCCTTTTCATCCACAAGTGCAGGCCCATCGTGAGAGGATAATTAAGTGGCAAGAAACACTGTGAAATGTAATTCTTTGTATCCCTGGTATGTGTGTGCCTTTCTGTGCAAACCATGCAGGATTCCTCCTCCTCTGCTCAGCGTTTTCACTCTGTCCTTCATCAAAGACGCTTTAGTCTTTTCCATCGGCTTTGAACAGCCTACAGCGCCGCAGCTTTTGTCCTAAGTGACCCAGGCGGCGACATGACATTTTATGCATATTGTTGTTTTGTATCGGTCACTTGTTATTTGTGTTAGAGTCTCTTGTTTAAGCTGGCGCATAATGATTTGCCGGATTTGTAGATGAGCGGGCATCTAATGTATCAGGAAATAAACTTACACATACTTCATTCATTCATTCACTCATCCACCCACCCACTATGTGTCCATTGTGACTGTGAAGAGGCCATGACAAACTCTACAAACGGCATAATCTTGGCTGTTCTTCTCTTATGTATAAATTCGAAACAGCTTTATGTCTCTGGCAATATGGCTGCACCATATTGGGATCAAACTACTCAGAGCAAATCAGGCAGTGGACAAAATGCAGTTGTTATAAACAGAAATTTTCAGTATAGGTCTAAAATGTACAGTCACATTTTGTAGTTAGCTGATATGGTGAATTTCAAATAACTTTGTCGTATAATGTCTTGTAAAGAAGAAGATATTCCAATAAATATATCAGTGCAGTACAGTGTATGTAGCAGTCATGGTTCAAGGCTTCCGTCAGCAAGTCAAGATGTAGTTTACATCAATATCTGATCAGACTTGTCCTTTTGGATCTCTTAATTATTTCATCCTTGTAGACATTTGCGTAAAATCATGTCATAATTTGCGTATGAATTCTTCAGTTATGGCTGAAGACGTGCTTTGTAGGTTTACAGTAATATGTGACCCCTTAATTCTGATTTGTTTATCTTTGAGTCATCTTTTTATTTCAGATGTAATGAAGTTCCCTCCAGATGTTCCTAATATACTGCATTCAAAAGAAAGGGGCGGATTTAAGGTCACAATGATGTTGACCTTTGAGAGCCAAATTCTAATCAGCTCATCCTTGAGTCCAAGTGAACCTTTGTACCAAATCCGAAGAGATTCTGTGAAGGTGTTCAAGAGATATCGCGCTCAGAAGAATGTAACAGACCTTCTCAGAGGCATAAAAATGTGGTGTTTGCAACTTAATCAGAATACCTGGCAGATGTTTGTAACACAAAGAAATAGTTTCACGCTACTGGTTCTGCCAATTGTGGGAACTGTGTTGTTGTCATTATAGTTTTGTCAGGTGTTCCTGTCCACGTCCTTGAGTGTGAAGATTTCACTGCTCTCACTATGCAGGAATACGTCGAGGAAACAGAGCAGTATAGCAGGTGGGATGCAAGCTACAGAAGGCCATAAAGCCCATGGCCACCACATAGGGCCAAAACAAGCGAAGTGTGACGAGGGGAGTAGAGAGGCTGCCAGGTGCTGGTCACACAATTGGTTTGTCTTTTTCATCTACTGACTGGAACAGTTGGTTTATTCTTTAGCCATCCAATGAGGACAAACATCTGGCTTTGTGTAAGCAAGGCCAGACCTGGTGATGGGATTGGTGGATGGGGCCAGTTGGTGTAGGCAAGTGTGATCTGATTAGTCACAACACTTCCCATTATTCCTCTTGAGGAACTTGGAAGAGCTTCCAAATTTGAATTTTATGCAGTTGTTTTTGATTAATACATCAAGCAATTAAGAAGACACGTGGCCGCATTCTGTAGCTCGCCTGACTGTCAAGAAGACAGACCAGGAAAAAGTATTTACAGAAACGCAAAAGCTGACAGTGAAAGTGTTGCTGTAGACTCCAATTGGATGACCATTATTGGAAGCGCTGCAGCTCCAAAGCTCTCCTCAAAAACAATTCCTGTGTTTTCAAAACTGCAAAATATGAGTGTCTGCAGGCAGCAGAGACAAATTAGCTGTGTCTGGTAGTTATCCTTCCAAATTGCAAGGGAAGAACGAGTCTGATCCACGCTCTGTATTTGGTCTCACCCACCGTGGAGCTAAATCTTTCAGCAAAAACAGAATCCATGCAATAATTTGTAGATTACTACCAGATGATAAGCATATAATTATTTTTACAAATGCTCTTGTGTAATTGCTGTTCCTGCTGCTGCTTTGCAAGGGGGGCATTTGTGGTAAATACACTTTAAACGTACTTGAGCTACAATTTCGTCCTTGCATTTAAGTACTGTCTGGATTGTGCACACAGTGTGGCCTGCACATGAATAGTGTTTGGGAGTGGAATCCAAATCTGTTTCTGTATACGCCAAACTAAGTCCACTTTGGCTGCTCAACTGCAGCTTGATGTGCTCGTTTAAAGACATCCAAGCTTGGAGAAGCTCGCGAGTTGAAGTGGAAGGAGGTGACAGAGATGGAAATGGACCAATCTCAACATTTTTGACCAATTACAATGGTGTATTAAGTTACAGTGAAAGAGGTCGGGTGAAAATTTTGACAAGTTGTGCTCGCCAGCATCTGCTCGCTGAGATGATCGAGGCCAAATATGGCTCTTCATTTTCTTTTCGCAGACCCCCACACGAGTTTTCGCATGTGAGAAGGAGAAGACTGTGGGAGCAAGATAGAGAGATACCAAGAGGAAATTTGTTTGGGTGATCAGGGACCAGAGTCGAAGAGAACGAACTGAGAGTTAGAGAGAGGCAGAAACAATTAGTGTGGAAAATGACTGAGGGACAGGCTCGAGGGGGCGAGTGGAAGAAAAAGAGACGTTCACACTGTGAAAGACAGAGAGGGATTGAGAGAAGGGAAGATGTGGAGGGTTCTGACGTTTTGTGGCGGCTGCTGCAGGGGTTCAGCTGGTCCGGCTTTACAGAGACACATACAGAGGCCATTAGGTCCCTTGTGGGTATCTCTGCACCTGTGTGTGAGTGTGTCATATGTTTCTAGGTCAAGTGGATCCCTGAAATCGAAGATGAACCACAGCAGTGACTTTCTCCTTCTGTCACTGACATTGTGTTCTTCCTTATGTCCCCCACCCCCCCTACACACACACACACACACACACTTGCCACCCCTCCTTGTCTCTGTTGTCTGTTCCTTGTGCTGCTAATGAATTGAAACGATGTGGACTGAGACATAACACACAGCTGATCTGCACACACACACACACACACACACACACACACACACACACTCACCCTTTCCTAATCTGGGTCAGCGGTGCCCCTCTTGGTCACCACTGGTGGAGTCCTCCAGACGAAGGGGGCAGAGTGGGGGCAAAAAGGTCTGGGCTCTCAGTGACCTGATTAAAAGCTCCCATACAGACTACTGAGCTCCGTAACCAATCAAACACAACACACAACCTGAACTTCCTACCGGACTGTCTCTCATTTTGTCTAGCTGTCACATACTTGTCTGCTTGTCTGCTCAATTTAAAGGGATTTATTTTATCTTGTAGGTGATAGCGAGCTGTCTGTACATTAATACATTATTTTCCTTTTCTAGAGTGGCTTTAATCAGGGTGCTGCAACTGATAAAGACTCAGGGAAAATGGTCACTCCGCCAGCTGGTCAGGCCTGCATTGCCATGTTTCGGCTTTACAGAATAAATGGTATTTATGTGTGAAACCGTTTATGGTCCAGTGTGTTTCTGCTGAGAGTTTTTAAAACCGTTTTAAACCCTGACTCAGAATTTAAGAGACCATCCTCCCGCCCCAGGAGCTGCTGTTTTCACTGCCAACAAATAGCACAAACCAACCGTGCTTCAAAATCTGTATAAAGTATTATTTCTGGGAATAAAAAGCTGAAGTAACACAAGCATGAGTCACTCCCAAAGTGAGTAACACTACCAGGAAATTCCTATATCTGTTTAACCATGTCTGGCCTGTGTGTATTGTATTATGGACATTTCCTGCTAACATTCCCTGGTTACTCTGTAATTACTGAAAATATCCTCGCACCGCTAAGTTAAGGGTCTGGCCAAAGCAGAGGGTCAAAGCCGCTGAAGATGTCTAAAAATGTTTCTTCCTCCAACCCTCTAGAATGGCCAAAAGAGGAATAGGGCTTTTGGAGGCCAGTTCTCACAAATTTAAAGCACTCTGTCTTCAAAAAAAGAAAGTGCAAAACAACAACAAAAACAACAACAACAATAATAAAATATGTAGCAACACATACCAAAAACAAACAAACAAGAAGAAAGGCTAAAATTCAAGCAAAACTGACACATAAAGTGTAAGAAAAGATACAGTAAAGAATTGGTTTGCCAAAATGATAAAAACACATTGCTTCAGTTACCGTATTGCATTTATTAGTGCCAAATGTTTTTGTTGAATTTGCTCAGGTTTTGAGATATTTGTTTTCTAAGACATCTACGTCCCCTCCAGTCAACCTCAGATGAATGAAATTTATCAAAACAAAAACAAAAACATGCCATTTTAGTAACACTATTCGTTTTAATTTACACAACAAACTATTAACAACTATCAGAGGGACTTTGTGCAATCATTACTGATGCTAATTGCTCACAAGGTGAACTCTGGACTATCCTCAGTAATCTGGATATTGTGTCTACAAAACAATATGCTGTTAACTTTCTAACCTAAATTCCACTTCCATTAACTTTCCTTTGAATTTGGGTCAAGGGAAAAAAAAGTCAGAGAAGATGTTGGGAAAATTCTACCAAGTGTAAATTAACAAAGAGCAAGTCTCTGTCAGTCGTGCTTATTGCAGTAAACCATATGAATGTATATGAGATGCATGCCTTTCAAAAACAAGAGGTAAAGGCTTAAAGTCACTTTTAATTTTATAGGAAATTGTGTCTCTCATACCCTTTCAAGCAGAGGGATGAAAGGCGGGGGTCAGGTTCTCATGGTTTTGTCTAACTGTTCCACTTTTGAGGCTCTCCAAGGCCTCCATGGAATTATTTGTGTGGGCCTTCCACAGACAAGATAAGGCCTCCTGTGCACACCAAGATGTCAGGGTCAAGCTGATTCCAACAACAGTGGATGAGAGACAAACCTTCACATGAGGGAACGTGCAGTCAACGTATGATATATTCAAAAGAGTAGCTCAAATAGTGTCAGCAGCAAAATACAGTAAAACCAGTAGAACACAGAATTTCCGTCACACTTTGCCTCTTTTATCATTTAATGATTACCAAAAAGAATAAAAAATAGAAAACAGGTTAGGGGAGAACAAACCATAGGTAAAGAGGTGGAGTAGTCAAATAATAACAATATGCCTCTGTAGAATGTTTAAATGAGCTGAAAAACGGAGCATTTTACCTGAAAAGAACCCATATATCAATGGTTATACAGAAATTTTACAAACTGTAAATTCACAAAGAGTAAGTGTTCATCAGAGATAGTTATTACAATAAACCATACGTATGCTCATGCGTTCTACAGACAAGAGGGAAAGGTATAGGTCTAAAAGGCGGGGGTCAGTTTTTCATGGTTTTGTCTAACTGTTCCACTTTTGAGGCTCTCCAAGGCCTCCAAGGAATTATTTGTGTGGGCCTTTTACAGACAAGATAAGGCCTCCTGTACGCTGCAAGACATCAGGGTCAAACTGATTTCAGCATCAGTGGATGAGAGACAAACCCTCATATGAAGGAACACACTGTCAATACATGACATATGCAAAAGACTAACATACCTAATGTCAGCCGGAAAATATCATAAAACAGGGAAAACATCAAATTTCCATCACAGGTGTCCCAATGGTGGATGAGTCTGAGGGTGTATCCAGGGCAGTAGTTCAATGTTAAACATGTAGCAGGCTGCGCATTTATTCCAACATGTGTTGTTCGACTGGCAAAAACACTGAACTGAGCTTTGGTCACAACACACTGTCTCAGTCAGTCACCTGCAAGTGCATATTCCTGTGTTTTTACAAGCCATTCCTTCTGTGTAGGATCAAATTAACTCGGCAGTTAAAGCAACAGTATAAAATTCTGTCTCGTCATAATAATAACTGATGTGCACTGTGACATCTGATAAGCCTTCAGACTTATAAATGCACAACTCAGACTACTGGCAGTCCATAATCAAATTTCACATTCTCCCCCGTAGCAACACACGCACACCACCTCAGCTACTTGCATTTTTAACAACCACTTAGATACCAACGACATTCCCAGTTCAGCTAGACTGAAAACTTTGTCATACGGCATAACCTCTTCACTTTTGTTTACTGTCTTACTGTATAGACTGTTACACTATAAATCTAAAGGCAAAAAAACCCCACCATAAATAGTTGGATGATTTAAAACTTTGCTAAATTAAAATTATCTGCATGGCAGGATACCCACAGGATGATAAATGAGATTTGCTTTTCTTCTGAAAGACAAATATCCCAAAACCTGAGCGAGTGAAACTATAACAAGCTCCGCAATTTGGGCGAAGCAGCCTTTTAAGAGCAAAAGGGGAAGATATATAGTAAGGGCACTAATCGAGAACACTGGGTTTGGCACGTGACCTCAGCACAGTGATCTCAGATAAAGACACTTCAAACACCGTGGATAAGATGCATTGTGAAGGACACAGAGCAGCTCCTTGGGTTAAAACAAGAGATAGGCCCAGTTTATGAGAAGTGGTTCTGTGTCTCTGCACTGTATTTGTAAAAAGTAAAGAACACAATGTCTTCTTCCTTTGGAAAAGCTCTATATTTTGGGCTTTTTGAGAGAAAATAAAATTAGGAATCATACTGGAGATATGCTGAGGTCACTCTACTGCAGGGGTGTCGAATCCTGGTCCTCGAGGGCCGCAGTCCTGCATGTTTTAGATGTTTCCCTCTTCCAACACACCTGATTCACATGATCAGGATCGTTATCAGGCTTCTGCAGAGCTTGATGATGAGCTGATCATGTGAATCAGGTGTGTTGGAAGAGGGAAACATCTAAAACATGCTGGACTGCGGCCCTCGAGGACCAGAGTTTGACACCCCTGCTCTACTGTCTTCCTCTATATGTGGTTTGTATGTTAAATGTCAGCAGCAGGTAAAGGTGTGGAGCTTATCTAATCAGTGTTTATACAATCAGCAGCAGCCAAATGCATCAGACAAGCTATGGCAAAGTTAGTGGTCAGTCAGATTTGTGTGTGTGTTCATTCACATCACAACAGCCTTATAATGACTGTTTAACAGCCTGAGTGCTGCTCACCTGTGTCAACGCGTTGATTGACTGAGTTAATTATTGCCCCACAGACGTCTGTGAGGCCTCACAGAGACAGAGAGAGATTACAGAAGACAAACTGAAGATTAGATAAGCAGAGAGGCAACCTTTCTTTTCAGCCCTCGAGATAAATCGATCTCCAGATCACCGTTTCTGTTCTGCAGCTTAAATATCACAGATAAGCAAAACCATTGGTGCTGTTATTCACGCTCATTTGAGATAATGCTTATAAATTACCTTTCAGTTCATGCCAGATGTGTGCCCCTCTTGTTAGGGAGGCAGATGATTCCACCCTCCCCGACCAACAACAACACTCCAGTGTTAGGCTAACCTCCTGGTGACTTAACCGCAGCATCTGGCAAACGTTAGGCTTCACCTGAACCCACCATTTATGCTGCAATCTGAGCCGCGCTCTTACAGATGCGGCTTCAGTCGGCAAAGATTGTGTGCATTAAGTGTATGATCATATATGTGCTCTTGCATCTGCGCGCTCTCTGGGTTGAGCTTTGTTCATAGGGAGCTAAAAGACAATTGCTCGGTTGAGGATGGGAACCAAAGAAGCTGGAGCAGGCACAGCAGGAAAGCCCTTTTCATGGGGTGCACAATAACCACCCAGCCCCAGAGAACACAGTGCCTGGCTTGCCTAGTGAACGCACAGCAGTGACAGTGTGCTGCGCACGTGGTCGAGACGGATCTATGTGTCCTTTTGTTAGCAGCGACTGACAAATGACAAAAAAAAAAAAAAAAAAGCAAAAACAGTCGAGACCTACAAGACAATAATACCACACTCCCTGCACAGCTGGCATATTTTCTGAGAAGCAATTTCCTGTAAAAATTCTGACACGGGAATAATGATGGCTTTGATTGGGCCCCAGTTAACGGGAGGCACTTCCTGTTCCTTTGTATTGGTTTCATTGTGAGGCGATGGGGTGGGAGGGGGAGGAGCAGGAGGAGCGGGCGAGGCAGGGTTTGAGGGAAACAGCTGCTGGAGATGACACAGTCAAGAACATCCCTGTGACCTCCCACCCCACACACACACACACACACACACACACACACACACACACACACACACACACACACACACACACACAAACAACACGACCGCTCACACAACTTTGAGTTCAACCTGATCTACCAACTGCTGACCCAGATCTCTTCTTAGGTTGAGCCAAGACACATTTCAAAGTTGACCATGAAGCATTTACTCTCCGGAGATATGTTACTCAGAGAGCAGCTCTCAGGCCATGTTAAAGTTCAAAAACAAGACACTCAGATCAGTCGCTGAGGTCTAACGTGTCGGATCTCAAGTCCTGGCTGATGACAGTGCCTTGATTGAGAGATTGGTATGACTCTGTTCAGGGGGACAATACCTTCTGCACCTGATTTGCAAGAAATGCAGAGTCAAAGCCAATAAATCTCATAGCTGCTATCAAACTGTTGAAAGGGCAGGAATAAGAGCCACTGTATAGCTGCATGATGCTTTTTATTCTCCTAATGCACACATTATTACACATATATTTATCTGTCTAAATGTTTTGTATTCAGTCTTAACTGTGATTGTAGCTGCTTTAACAAAGTAGCATCTGTTAAAGGATCAATAAAGCCTCTAATATAATTATCATGCAATTTCTGTTACAGTCCTAGCATGAAAGCAGATTTATATGCAACCAAATTGCCCCCAAAGTAGTTTATGAAACAAATATTAGCAAGCACAATACAATCCATGTTTTAGTTCGTTGCTGCCACTATAACTATAACACAAAAGAGCAAAGTTTTGACAGTTGGGATGTGTTTTTTTAAAATCATGTATAAAATCACCAATTAAACCTTTTATAGCTCAGCTGTTGAGAGAAGCGTGGTAGGTTTTTGTTGTTGAAAAAAACTGTTGCTAAATGTTATTTAAAGGTTAGGGTTTGTGATCATGTCAGCTTTGTTTATTCTAAGGGAAGTCTCACTTGTTATCTGTGAAGGGAAGACTGTGGTTCTCGAGTTAATTGCTGCAAAAGCAGCTGTACATCGCGTTTATTCTTCTTTTAGCACGCCCAGCATAACTTTGGTTTGTGTAGTCTTGAGAATAATTATCATTTTGAAAAAGTGCAAGGCGTCCTCCGCTCACATGCAGAATACACACACACACACACACACGCACACACACACACACACACACACGCACACTTGTGCTTCTATGCATAAACACTGACGTTTTCTATCTGAGTGAGGTTTTCCATTAGTGTTTTTGCAGAGATCACAGGCTGTTCTGTTTCCTGCCACAGAAGCTAACCAGTGTTCATGTGCTCTTTGCTCTGCATTGAAGATGATCACTGGAAAATCATCAGCACAACACATACACACACACACCTGCCACAAACACAGGCATATGAGCACAGTTAGAAAGTTAGACTCATTTTTTTTTGTGCATTCAGCCTGTACTTAGAAAGCACCAATATATAATGTGCCATAAGAAGAAAACTATTAAAATCTTCTTCATACTTTTCTCTGACCTTCTTGTTTATGTTATTTTACTTCTGTCAATTTCTTGTAGTGCTTTTAAAGAAAAAAATCTGTTTGTCTCTTTTTTTATTTTTGCATTTTCCTTCCCCTGCTCTTGTGCTTTCTCTAACAGTGCCAGTCTCTGAAGAGGGTTGATGTGAGCTCCAGATGTTGAAGTAGACTAGCTGGAGACAGAGAGGGCAGAGGGCTCCCCCATACCTCCTGCTTCTCTCTTTCTCCTCTCCTTACGTCTATATTACTTGAGATTTTTCTTACATTAAGTTGGTTTTTATCCTTTCTCAGGCTTCAGACTGCTAAACCTGTGTCTGCTTTTGAGGTTATAAATATCTTTAATTTGACATGTTAAAACCAAACAAAACATGAGTATTCATGTTCTTGTAGAGAGTTAGATGAGAAGATCATTAACACTTGTGTGTGTGTGTGTGTGTGTGTGTGTGTGTGTAGTCAGAGATTAACATAGCTTCAACTAAAAAATGAAGTAGGAGCAAACAGTTCAGTCTAACTCTGTCTAAAGTAGGAACTACATATATACCAGCCTGTTTTTGTTGTATTCATTTGTACTTTTAAAAAAATGATTCACAGTTTGTCTCATTTTATTAGTATTAGCTACTTTTATATGACAGTTAACATTATTATTAATCTATTTATTTAGTGCTTGGTTGTCTGTCTCTGAGTGTGGCCCTGTGATAGACTGGTGACCTGTCCAGGGTGTCCCCTGCCTTCACCCTAAGTCGGCTGGGATAGGCTCCAGCCCCCCCACGACCCTAGTGAGGATTAAGTGGTGTATAGATAATGGATGGATGTTTATTATTTATTGTACTAGAAGGACACAAATGCACGTTGAGAACCTACTGTACAGATCTTAGGCTTGTGACCTTCTCATTTAAAAAAAAGTGTAAGGTTGGCTGTTATATTACTTCCTTAAAAATCTTGTATCTAAACAAACAAAGTATAATCACAAAGTTTCGTTCCTGTTGCACATGTATGGAGCATGGCACAGTCATGTAACAAGTTAAAGCAGTAACTCTCATGCGTCCGGGTTCACGCAAACATCCGGACTACCGTTACATGTGTTCTTATGACCACTTGCACATTAACGAGTTCCCCGTGGACCTGCAGAATCAGCACCATGTCGAAGCCTTTGAGGATCTTGTCACAGGCCTGCAATGACTAAACCTACATGCAGAGAATCATCCCAGGTAATGACTTTTATCTACAGTTACAACTCAGAGAACAAACAGTAGTCCTTGCAGCAAAAGAGCCTTGCAGTCTCCTAGATTGAAGAAGGCACATCTGGTCAGAAGCGCACCAAAGCGCATTCACTGGGTTGTGCACCATCTATTCGTCCCCCAGGGTCAGACTGCCAAGTTCTCCTGTAACATCCTGAGGAACATTCAGCACAAACCACCTGATGTATACCACATTACAGCTGGGTGCTCCATCATGATCATGTGCCTGCTCACAGTGGGTTAAAAGTTAAAGAGGTATTTTGGCTGCACCAACACAATCATTGCTCTTCATCTGCCCTGCTTGCCAGATTTGGCTCCCTGCAACTTCTTCTTCCCCAAAAGGAAATTCAAGTTAAAGTGTCTTTATTTTGACACAGTGGAGGAGAACCAGCCCATGTTGCAGATGGTTCTTGCAGGGAGCATTCCAAGTGTGGCACAAGCACTGGGAGCAGTGCATCGCTGCACAACGTGACCATGTCAGAGGACATATTTACATTAGCTGCGATTTTTGCTTCTTTTTAGCAAAATCTCAGAATGTCTTGACTACCCTTTATATTAATCACAAACGTTGATGAATGTTTGATGCAGTAGAAAATATGTATAAACTATAAATAGCATCAAAGACATCATCATTATAAAGTAGGAACATGCAGTGCGACATATAGTCTTTATCTCTCAAGTCCTTCTTTTGTAAAAATCTGAAAACTCTGCCACTGAGTTGAGTGCAGATATTTCAACATTGTTAATGGAGGGGAAATACCAGTGGGTCTGAGCTCAGGGAAGGTCAGTATGGTGGAAGTGTCTCTCTTTATTTGTTGTTAAAGACTTGTTTCCCACACACACACACACACACACACACACACACACACACACACACTTCTTGCCCATGACTCCTCTTTCTCCTAGTTTCACAACTGCTGAAGTTGTTGACTTAATGTGAGGTGTTATTCGTTGGGTCGAAGGTAATCTAGCCTCTCAAGATACTGTCTCTGGATGTGAACGTCCATCCATCACCGTGGATACAATGTCACCTCCCTCACGTCTCGTTCCACACTGCTCCTCTCCCCCTCCTTGCCTCGTTCCACTGACGCCCATTTGGGTCCTACAGTCGCCCGCCCCTCCTTCAGTCCCCTCGCTGGTGCTGCCTTCAAAGGACACACTGATCAACGGTGGACACAGATAGACAATTGGAGGGAGTTGTACTGGTTTCTTTGAGGGTGTCTTGTCCAGCAGCAGGGGTCACACTGGGAAATTACGCTGCATGCCAGGGCTAATTGAACCCAGGGCCACTAACACGCATCACTGACCATGCATGTGAGTTAGCATATCTTCATTCACTGATAAGACTATGTGTATGTGTGTGTGTGTGTGTGTGTGTGTGTGTGTGTGTGTGTCGCAGGTAATTTAAAAGTAAAACAACAACTTGAACAACAAGGTGGCTATTAGGTGACACCATGAAAGTTAAGTGGTTTTTAAGTGTCTTTGCATTACGGGAAGACTTGTTGTTTAAAGGCGTTTTTTCACAGCTTGCTGCCATAAAAATCACTGAAACATGTTGATTTGATTTAAACAAACAAACCACAACTGGCTGACTACTGCTGCTGGTGATAGTACAGGAGGTCTGAAATTGGATGCAGCTTGTCATTAAAAAAACAACAGCCACCCAGTACATATACAGCGTTAACAGACGCACACACACATGCAAAGATGTATTTAAAAAGCAAACAAAAAAAAGGACTTTCAAAGTACTTACTCCTATGTGCCTGTCAGGGAAGTGAGAAAACCCAAATGAAAACTTTCAAAAAGACCACAAGCCTGTTCTCAGACAACTTTCCCCATGAATGTCTTGGATGTTGTACACATATAACCGACCGCAAATCCTTTGTAACTCAATTTAATATCCTACTCAGAGTAGACTGCCCACTTTATCGTAACCAATAAGTAACTTGCACATTCACTCAAATGTCCAACTATTTAAAGGTCACATTAGGTAGTGATTGGGTGATTTGAGATAGCTGCTAAATCCACTTTATTGTAATTAGAGCTCTTACGAGAAGGCTGATTTGTAATGCAATAGTCCGGTCACATTTATGCAATTAAGACATTTTGCTTCACCGGCTGTGACCCGACATGTCCTGAACGTTATTACCAAGCGCTTATTCATTTCCTATTTTTTTGTCAGAGCTAAAAAATAAATAAATAAACAAACAAACAAAACAAAACAAAACAAAACAAGGCCACGTTTGGCAGTTCATGAATTATCAAGACATTACAAACTAGTTAAAAAGGAGAAATTTAGCAGAACAACAGCCACATACAAGTAACTATTATGGACAACAAGGGAGAGAGTGACGGTTAAATGTCATATCACAATAACACAGGAATAAGAGTCTTAAAGTCAAATTGACATATTAATGTCAGTCATACTGTCATATTTAAACATTAGCCACCATAAACTACTGGTTAGAGCAGATTATTTTAGTCTGTAGGAGGAAAACTATGGAGTGGAGTGTATTGAGGAACGGTGCATTGTGTTATTTTCATTTCTAAGAGTAAGATGGTCCCTTAAAATCTTTGTCACATAAGACATTAGAATTTACAGGAGAACAACTCCTTATTGCTAATTAGTTTTACACATCAAAGCCTGTTTGCACAACATGATGAATGCTGCTACATATGTGAACAAATGATGTTGGAAAATGCAGAAAATTGGTGGTTGTACAGTAAGAAAAGATTTTAGATTAATTTTGCGGGCCATTTTAAAAACATGTCTCCTTAAGTCTGGGGGTTTTAATGGAGCGATTAACGGATAAGAAAAGAATAAAAGACCAGTTCATCCAAAACTATTTGCAAATATGTCTATTCACCCATCCACCAACCCATTAGCTATACCAGCCTTATTCTGCAGAGGGTCATGGGGGGCTGGAGGCCATCCAAGCTGACATGGTGCAAGAGGTGGGGATTTTCCAACATCTTCCATATTTATTGCAAAAGTTTAGTCGAAACAATCTAAACTCCAAAGAATGAAGTTAATCTAACTGGGTACTGATTCGATTTGATGTTGGCCTCCTTGGCTTCTCATCAAATGACCTCAGCTCTGACCAGCAGGCTGACGGATGGGCAGTGTGGCTTCAGAATAACTGCAGACAGAAAGTCTCTGTGTCCTTTGCCCATCTGGAGCAAAGGGTCAAGAGTTGCAACAGTGTCGATGATGACTTTAGTAAATGCGTGTGCGAGGGTGAGTTTGTGTGTCTGCGAATGGCGTGCTCGATGCCCTCGTGCTCCCCTTTCCTCTGTTATGGCTCTCTGTGCCTCGACCTTCGACCTGGTCATCTGACCTTTCCGGTACTGGCCGCTCCTCAGTCATCCAGCTGTGAGAGTGTGTGAGCACATCTGTGCTCTTGTTACATCCTGAAGAAACTCTGTGCACTTTGAATGAAAACGCGTGATAGGTTCTGGTTTGCTCTTATCACTGGCCTATTTGCTCACACTTTCAATCTGGATTGGTAAGATTTCTGTTACTATCACTGGTCTTCCATACTTTTTCCTCCAGATTCCTTGCCCCCTCTGCAGAGGACCAGAGGAACTGCATTCTAGAGAAGACTGACACATTTTCCATTTATGCATATGCGACTGGGAAATGGAAGTGAGAGCCTCACCAAACCAGTTGCATTTAAACCAACTCAACAAATTGTGAAGGTTAATGTTCTGTTTTATTTGTTCTACAATTCCATCTTTGTGAGAGATAAATAATGACATCTGGGGGGATCTTATTTATAGGACTGTACA
This sequence comes from Stegastes partitus, assembly GCF_000690725.1. NCBI lineage: Eukaryota > Metazoa > Chordata > Actinopteri > Pomacentridae > Stegastes > Stegastes partitus. The sequence continues at coordinate 237,670 of NW_007577779.1, forward strand.
ATAAACGCATGAACAATTTATTAGACTGAGCGGAGTGTTTAAGGTGATTGTCAAACCATTACCGGAGAAAAGAAACAGAGCACACCGATTTCCGCCACAATCACACATGGCTGATGCAGAAACGTTGTCTTTAACAGCCTGATTGTCATAAACAGAGTATCTAGTTTTGAAGGGCAGTTTCACAAAGTTTGAAACTTGTGACTACAGTGTAAGTAAGCACCCATGTATGCTTAAAATCCCTTCACTTCTCCCCACATTTTCCTTTCTTTCTATTTGAACTTGTCGGGTCCCCAGTACAGCACACAGGGCCCCCTTATCGTCTTCTCCCATCCCTCTCTCTTTCTCTCCTTCCTTTATCTCTCTCTTTCTCTCTCTCCCCCCTGCTAGGATCCCCACAGCTGCGCGGACCAGGTGCGTTCCGCCCCGACACACACACACACACACACACACACACACACACACACACACACACACACACACACACACACACAGCAGGAAATGCCTAATACCAGTTTTAGAATGATGCCACTATGCCAGCTTGACAGGGAGGCTGCAGGATTTGTCACAGGGGAAAGCAACAGAGACCGAGAGGGAAAGTGAGACAGTAGTATCTCACAGGAAAACAAGGAAACTGCTTTATTTCTGAATGTTATGCTCTAGTTTTAAGTCCAGACAGCTGACACACCTTACATTTCTCTCCTAACCGACGTCTACACATGACCAGTTTCTGTCATGAAGGTCCATTTTCAGCACACTCATCTTGACTGGCACAGCTAAAGTACATCCAGCTACACCTCTCTCCAGGGATATTCAAGCAAAAGGGATCTCTGTGTGTGTCTGTGCGAGTGTGTGGGACTGCGCACGCATGTGTGACTTTATGTGTGGGTGGATGCACATGTGTTTTTATAAAAAAAAAAAAAAAAAGTACCAGTTATTTTGGTCTGTGGCTCACCACAGCTCACACTCTCCCCTGTCTTGTACTCATCTCACATGGCCCCAAGAGAAGACGGGGGAAAGCGTGTGACAGTCTGAGAACCCAGTGAGCAAGAGGAAGGTAGATTAGAAAATGCAGAAGAGATGAAGAAGACGTTGAGGAGGACGAAGGAGACGTGTTGTCATCAAAGGTTTCGGCAACATATATTTTAGAAAATTCCTGATGCACTAGTGTCATCATTCATGCTTCATCTTCTCCATTTTTACTGTATTATTGTAGTTCTTCTCAAATATACTGTACTCTGGAACTCTAATACATGCATCACATGCCTAAACCTACATTATGCAAATAGTGGCTAGTGCTAGAAATGAAGATGAACGCGCTGACGAAGAAAACTTGCTGCTTCTTTTCTCAGAAATGTAATTAAATGATGAAACTAGAATGTATGGCATCATTGAAACAGGACAGACATACTGCTTCGTAAAAACCTGTAGTTACCGACTGACATTCAAAAGGAGCAAAATGACATTATGGAAAATGCACGTGAATGCCAATTTGAGAAAGTTTAAATCTCTTTCATCTCTGTGTGTCTGGTTCAGAGCCCAGACCGACATACATTTAGTATAGCTTTGGCAGAAACACTAGAAGCAGCTGTCATTGTGAAAAGGACATAACGTTTTATATGAGCAGCAATAAATCAGTGAAATATTATGATATGTTGAAAATGACCTGTGTAACAAATAAAGAATATTCCTCTTTAATTGTCTGACTAGTGCTGCAACTAATAATGACTTTTTATTCTGAATTTATTTGGCAAAATATTTTCTATTTTCTTTTTCTTTTTTTTTTGTCAGAAATCTGCAAAAATGCAGAAAAACAAGGTCCTACAGCCCAATAAGAACTCTTCAAATTGCTTGATGCTTAGGCAACAACAAAAAAAACAACAAAAATATTCAGTTTACTTTAATTTATAAAAAAGAAAACAACACATTCTTATAACTGAACTGGAACTAAGTAATGTTCAACATTCAGTCTTAAAGTCACTAATAATTATTCATTAAAAACAATTATTTGTTAATGAACTGATTATTTTTCAGCTCTTCTTCCATATGATCCAATTTACTATACTGAACAGTTCAGAATATATTCAGAATACTACCACCCTTCCTTTACAAGTGGAAAATACATTTTACATATTTAGTTTCAGCACTGGGTTACTTTGAGTCTCAAGAATTAACAAAATGTGTAACTCTAATTCAAATATGTGGCGCAAATTCTCTTCTATAATTTGCCCAAACTCTGATTACCTTCAATAATAGCAATCTTGCTTGAACTGGCATCACTGTAATAGTGTATCGCACGATTTTGGTGCTGAGCACGTGTTGTTCCCCCCATCATTATTGACTGTGAAGCAGATGTACTGTATCCTGCTCAGTGCCCAGCACCAGATGACGAAAACACAAAGGATGAGCCTCCAATCATCACACTATCCCTGTCCAATTTAACATCTCAATTGTTAGACAACATTTGATCAGATGATGCTCGAACTATAGTCCACACAGTTGGACACGCAGCAGCAGCTGTGCTGACAATGTTATTTTCATGACAAATGTGTATTTAGTTGAACTGAATTTCTTGACGTTCTTTGGATGTGATTGTAAAACAAAGGCTCCTCTTTCACTTAGGTTTACGCTTTTTTATTTTGATGTAGAAATCGCACAACTGATAAAACATCCAATTTAAACTGGCTTTACTTTGATATTGAGTGATATCATTTAACTTGACAAAATGCATAAAATGTCATTTGGAATCTATAACATAATTCATCTTATTATGCATAGGCTCAAAATGTTGTCATGCTGTTGATATGTTTCTTTATTAGTATGCAGCTGCTTCATGGTTTTCATAGAAGATATTTAGTTTCTAGCTTTTGAAATACACTAAATAACCACAAAAATAAAACCACCTACCTGCTTATTACTGTGTAGTTCCTCCACGTTCTGCCAGAACAGGTCTGAGCCGCCAGGGCTTGGATGTAAGACCTCTTTGAGTGTGTGATGTATGGCACTGGGACGTTGACGGGCGATCATTTTGCTCCTGTGGGCTTGATCCTGTGCAACCAACAGATGCTCAATCGGATTGAAATCTGGAGACTTTGGAGGCCAAGCCAACACCTTGAACTCTTGGTCATGTTCCTTGAGTCATCCCTGAGTAGTTTTTGAGTTGTTGCGGGGCCCATTGTCTTGCTGGACGGCTGTTTACATGTGGTTTTGTTCTTAGTCTGCAGCAAGTAATGTGAAAATGAATGACAGGACTTTCCGAGCAGAACGTGTTCACTGTCTGTTAGTCCTTTTAACGTTCTGGCTAACTGGTAGAGACAAAGCTGACAGTAAGAGATGCTGTGCTTGGTGCCTGATACGAATGGAAATAAACACTAAAATTTCTGAGGGGCTGTCTATAGTTGGCATGTATGTCAGAGGTGAATGTGAACAAATGCAAAGATGCAGTAAACTCTTTAAGTTAGTGAAGGGACTGATTAAGAAGGCTTTCGCATTTCATTGTATTGGAAACTTAAAAAGATTGCCACACACACTAGACATATACGTTCACACATAGAAAATTGCACATCCTTCTGACACCTCAGTATGACCACATTCTCACCTCAAACCTTTCCATTCACTGACTGACAGGCCAGTGTTTCCACCAGCGGATGTTTTTTGAGGCCAGCATTTCTTTGAAAAGATACCGAAGGCCTTAGCCAGGTGGGAGAAATCTGCGTCTTCTTGAGGATGCCTCAAGTTTTCAAGAGTTTTCAAATTTTACAACTGAAAACTTTTTGTATTATGCCAATTTTCAAAGATCACAGGTGATAGATCAGCTTTGAGGAGCAAGATTTTAATTTTATTTCTTATTTAAAAAATAGAATCACTAGCATAATATGGTCAACAGCGTTTATAAATGACACTTTTTTTTATTATTACCTATGACCATTAAAATGAGGTCAATAGATCTAAAGAACATACTTCTGAGATGGAACAACAGGTTCCTTTTCTCTTGTATGGAAGTAAGATACCACATCTATACACAAAAATTAAACACACACACACACACACACACACTCCAACAGGAAGAGTGTGGGTGTCTGGGAGCAGCTGCATGGAGAGGCATCAGACCCAGCTTCCTCCTGGTGCAGCGAGCACCATCTCTCCTCCCTTTTCTTTTTCTCTCCCTCCATCTACTCATTTACTTTACATTTAATTCTTTTCTTCCCTTTTAAAAAAAAATTCTCTCTCACTCTCCTCCACAGACAGAACACATATATGTCAGAAACAGACTACGACACGCCACCATCTGATGTTGGCTCTTATCGCAAACCTGAACGCAAGATTCAATCTGCACCGTTGGCAGAAATTAGCTGGCTGTTGCAAGCACACAAACAGGGTTTGTGCATGTTGCAATGCAAACACTGTGTGTGTGTGTGTGTGTGTGTGTGTGTGTGTGTGTGTGTGTGTATGTGTTGTTTCTGTCCTGTTTGCTCAGAATGGTGACACATCAGCACATCACCACCCTGAAAGCCCAAATGTTACACAACACTTTTCCTGCACCGAGCTCTAATCAAGGGCTTTCCGTCAATGTTAAAACTTTTCTATACTTGCACACCTGTGTGAGGTGAGGCTGAGATGACTCAAGGAGCAGATGGACAGAACAGATAGAACATAAGAGAGAGACATGTTTTGGAAAATTAACTGTTACACCCATGCCCCAGCTGCAAAATGTCATTTGCTGATTGTTGCACCATCATGTTCGTTGTGACTTGATTATAAAAATGACAAGATACAAACAGGATGTACTGCACATGTCCTCAAATGTACCAAATGAGTAGTTTAATAAAGTGTACGAATCAAGGCCGGTGGAATTTTCCTCTAACACACAGCTGCACAGGTGCAAGCGTCTTGGTGTTTCACTTTCTTTTTCAGTTTTCTATTTTACTCCATAATACTATCAACTCGTTCCACTGCTGCTCGTAATCTGCTGTCTTGTACTTTCCTTTAACCCCTTTATTCAGCCACTTTCTGTCAGCAGAACACTCGTAGGACGTGCTAACTGTGCTGAAGACACTCATCAGTTATTTCTGTGTTTCCTGTGTGTCATGCGGTGGTAGCTCGAGCTAGCTAGCATGGCTGACAACACACAGGCTCCCAGGTGCAGAGTGTCACAGAGTGGGCCGTCAGCCAGAAAGCCTGTGGGCCAGTTAGCAGCCAACAGGGCCTTGCAGCACGTGCTGCTCTCCACCCCCACCCTCAACCCAACGCTATTCCCAGAGGAAAAGAGGAACACACACTTGTGACAATTTCTCTTTGGGAAAGAGAACACGTCATGTATGTGTGAACATGTGTGAGCTCGCCTTTTCTCTGTTGTTTTAATTTTTATTAAGAGGAATTGCAAACTAACCTGTTTTAGAGTACACCTTCTTTTTCTCCCTATAAAAGTTTTAACATGTCATCAACTTGTGCACAACTAAGAAACAGTAGCCTCTCTGGTTATGTGCTGAGCCACACTATTTTGAAATATGCTCATGCATCTCCCCTCGGTGTTAAAGGGTCAGTCTGCACTGACGGATTAGACCTCGAGTGAAACCAGCATGCAGGGGCACCAGGGTTTGCCCTCTTCCCCCAGCTCGCCTCCAGGCCGCAGATGCACTGACCCAGACAAGGCTGCACTTCTCTGGTCAGCACAGAGACACTGCTGTGCTCTGGTTCCTGGAGCCCTGATGCTCTGATTGAGACCCTGCGCCCATGCAGGAACCAGAGGGAGGGGAAGGGAAAGCAAGGGAGGGGATGCAAACACATCTGGCATCTGCAAATCCCTGCACACAACTTCTCATATCATCATAAGAGAAATGTACAGGCCATGTAGGAAAAAAAGCTCTGTTTGTCTTCTGGAATCGCACATGCAGAACACACACACACACACACACACACACACACACACACACTCCGAAAGAAATTATATGAGAAGCAGAACAAGTAGGCACAACAGTTCTCCAGCTGGTAGGATAGCACCAGAGCACACCACTTCATGCTCGTGTGCTATTTATACAGCTTACCAAACAATGCCATGTTGGTGTCTGAAACAACAAATTATGTATCTGGCATCGAAAGAGGAAATAGTACAAAACAATGCTATTTTCAATGATGTCTACATACAGCGTACTGTATATAAATATAGTAAGATCCATTGAAGCTGTCAAGGGGAAGATAAATGAAAAGCTGTGAAAGGAGGACACAATAGAGAGCATATCAGAGTGCAAGAAATTTGTGTGGGTGCACATCTCTGCAAGGTGTCTTTTTGGTGTGTTCGTTCTTTTGCGTGGGCGATGCCTTTTGCATTAGGGCGGCAGTACAGGACGGCGTTAGAGGTAGTGGTTGGGATGTGTGTTTATGTGCGCGTGTGTACATGTGTGGGTAAAAGTGCCGAGTACTGCTGATAAACAACCAGCAACTGCTTCTTCTGTTTCAGCCCACTGTGTCACAATGCTACAGGTTTTTAAAAAAAAACCTACTAGCAAAGATTTCTGTTCATGAGGGTTTTGACGAGGAAGGAAAGAAAAATGAAAACGCTTGCAAGAGAACAGAATGAGATGTCAAATGCATGTCCGTGGTGGTGGGGGTGGTGGAGGTGGTGTTGGTGTGCATTCGAGCTGCCTCCTCTCTCCGGGGCAACTGAGAGTAGGCTAGTGAGAGGCATAGCAGCAAGCTGGAGCGGTATGCTCTTTGTGGCCAGCTGTGGAGCCATTAAAGGCCCATCTGCAGACAATAGGCTCTGTCTGAAGGGCGCACACAGCCTGGTTCCTGTCCTGTTCTGTCTCACTATGTTTGTGTATGGATGCGTATATGAGTGTACCATGCATTTCCATGCCCCATTTTATTGTATTACAAAGGAATACACAGAAAACATACACTTACTCACGTAGCTGCATCTAGATGTGACTCATTTTTACATTAAATTTGATAATTTTCCACAGCAAATCTCCTCCTACGTATTATCGACCCATAACCTTAGCTTTGTGATAACGGCTTCTGCGTCATGTGGCAGAAACAAACAAGACCGTGCCACGCTTCACTGAGGCATCTCTTGTTCAAGTCAAACATCATTGCAGACGGTGGAAACAACTGATTCCATTGTGCGATTAAAGCTTTCACGCCATCCCCCTTCTTCAAAGCCAAGGAAATGAAGATCACTTCATTAAAAGGTTATCTCCTCTCGTACACTTGAGCAAACAAAGCAGAATGCAAAAATACAGGCAGGCACTGGAAAACTAGCTAGCTGGCCCGACCACATACCACTCAGCGCGGTTCGATCAAGCAAGCCACAGCTTCACATGCCTCGACAAACACACACATACACACACACACGGCTGCTGCATGCAGACACATGCAAAAAATATCTGTCCCAATACTAAAATAGGCCCTGAGAGGTTGCACCTGCACCTGTGCCCTGGTCCACACCTACACACAGGTGTCAGGATGTGACACATACACACACAGACAGTGAAAGAAAGATAGAAGAGAGGGAGGGGAAAAACAAGAGCGGGTTGAATCACACTGCTGCGGTCGACCAAAAAGCTTTTTCTAGATATCATCTCTGTATTCTGGAGTGTAACCATGAGTGTGATTTTCAGTTTTAAATAGACTTTCAGGTTGATGTGCTTAGTTATAAAAAAGTATGGCGCGCAAAGCTTCTGTAATTGCTCAATTCTCTTCTGTACGACACGTAATTATATGATGTATAATAGGACTTTTATTGCTAATTATGGGTTTGCGGGGAGTGGAGTGAGAGTTTAAGCAAAGTGTGTATCATATTGCATACATGAGTGCCTCAAGTGTCTCATTCTGTGAGTGTTCTTTGAATGTCACAGTGAGTCATGCCCATTTGTCTCTCGGCATTATGGTATGTCCCCTTCTGGGGCAGAAAAAGGGACCAATTCTCTAGGCAGGGGCTCATTTTTGTTATATATATATATTTATATATATATATATATATATATAGTTGCACAGGCAGACACATGCATGCACAAACACATGCACGCTATATGAAACAAAATGTTTTATTTCCAAAGTGAGACATTAGGAAAATAAAGGCAGTGTGCTCTTACAGTGCTGACATAAATTCTGATTAGTTAAACTGCATTAAAATCAATCTGTGTTTTTACTACAAAGCTGCTGAGGGTAATAAAATCTGCATTTGAGTTATACATTTTTTTTACTCTGAACTCTGACACATTGTGCTGGCTTTAAAATGGATGTGAAAAAGATGCTGAATTTGAAACCATTTTGTTTGTTGCTTCTTCTTCCAATTAACTGTGCAAGACTAGGTTTTTACATGGTTCCTTGGCTTCATCATGTCACATTAAAAAAAAGAAGAAAAAAAATGAAGTCTGCTGGTGCTGTTTTACTTTTTTGAGAACTGTCGCCACCATGTGGAGTGTCGCTGCATTCTTAACTGGAAGTTTATACAGTTATTTGTTTATCTTATCTGATATTCCATTCTTATTGTCCACATTTAAAGTATTTGTATATATGTCATGTAAAGCACTTTGAACTGCTTTTCTGTTTTAATGGTTCTGCTTACAGAAAGTTTGCTTTCTGTACACGGTAATTGTTCTGCAAAGCTTTGAATAAATTGAGCCTTAGTAATGGATTTGTGATTAAACTAAAACGTCACTATGCTACGATTAGTATCAGACACACTGGAAAGAACACATATATTTAACCAGTGTATTAAACACTGGAATACTTAAAACACCTGCATAAGTGCCAATTAAAATCTTGTCTCATAAAATGATCCCTTTTCCTTCTCGCCATGAACAACTCATCCTTCCTGGCTCAAATGTGACAAGAGGCCCCGGTGCCTTTGAGGCCACAATAACCCTTGGGTACCTTCTTCAGGTACTGCTGGTGATGGTCCTCAGCATAGTAAAACTGCTGCCCCTCCAGGATCTCAGTGGTGATGGGACCGTAGCCCTTTTTATCCAGCTCCTAGGGATGAAATACATAAAACCACCATAGATTAAACTGAGCACAAGCAGCACTTAGCTGACAGAAAAAAGAAAACACCTGTTTTGTCAGATGATTAACATTGAAACTATGGAGATTAGAATATTCAGGAAATGCTCTCCACAGAAATGCAGTCAAGAATGAATGAAATCTATCATCTTTTGCATATTTTGCAGAATGAAATGACAATGCTTGAGGCTTTAGTCTTGATGATGTAGAACCACTGGTTCTTTGACAAACTGCAGTGTTGCTACAGGTTCAAACTGCTAAAACAAATGTAGCTGTAAGAAAAATATGTACCTTGTACACAGCGTCTTCAGTCATGACATGGATTTAACACTAGTTTTTCCAATTGCGTTAACTTCCTCAAAATAAGCACACCTCTTAAATGGTTGTTTTATTCAGCAGTGTAGTGGATGTGAACTTCCAATACCTCTCGCTAATACAGTAAAGAGTTTTCTGCTCCTCAACTAGAAAGCAGGGTGATTGAGTGACAGAAGAAAGGAACATCTTTTTCTTTTTGTAGTGCAGTGTGCCTCTGTGGCTCTCTCTGTGGGACACAGCATCAAAGAGTATCCGCTCTCTTTGAGAACTCCTTAAGACACTTTCACACTTACCCTTTTCTAAACACCTTGAGAGAAGCCTTCAAACACACTAAAACAGCACACTCGTTCACACAGACACACACACACACACACACAAACACACACACACACACTAAACACCTCTGACAGATATATCAAAGGTATACCTGCTGCGCTGAGTGGTTTTCTCTATCTAATAATACAAGCGCTCAGACCTCTCTAGATCAGTGCTCCTGGGAGCTGACAAAACAACAGGTCTGAGGTGCACTGGGACTGTCTGTGGGCAACAAGTTGCTTGCATGTAGCTTGCGACATCTCAAAACAGTTTGCAGCACTGAGGAGCTTTGCTTTGTGGGGGTGTCAGTTGGGTTCAGCAGGCACCATGAAACAGAAGCTGAATGTATTCAATCCAGGCTCAACCTCTTCTTATCATCTTCTGCATACATCTATGACACTGTCGCTGACACGGTTTTGAGCAGCATTTGAGAAGCAATGTCATACACTTAAAAATTGCCCAGGTTGCTTCTTTATAGAAAGTGTTGTCAGCTTGAATTCATAGGGGTTACAATGGATTCCTTGTTTTCGAAGCAGGAAAATTAATCAAAATGCCTTCTTAACCCTCTGAACACATAAAGCTCGATGGCAGGGTTTAAAGGCATGTTGTCTGTAAATTAAAAATAAAAAAAAGACACCAAAAAACAAAACAAAACAAAACACCACTGATCAGATCTAGAAACAAAAAGAATCTTCAGATTATTAACTTATCAGTGAGGTGCTGCTGTGTCGGGAAACTTAACAAAATCTGAGCTTAATATTCTGATATTTCATCACTTTATTCCTTATATCTCATTTGTACCTCAAATTTGTCAAAAACGAATGATTTGCTTGAACCACATTTTATTAAAAAAAAAAAAAAAATGCAGCCTGTGCAGTGTAGGTAACATTTGTTGGCACTTGGAAAAATGTACTTTTTCATTTTTTTTTTGATAAAACAATTTTTATTTGTGACATTATAAACTTTCTTACACTGCACAGAGGGGATTTTTGAGTATAAACTCCAGAAACCTCTTAGGGTTCAGAGGGTTGAATGTTCTCATGTGTAGTATTAGTCGCTTTTCATTTTGGAATAGCATGCACTTTATGTTCCAAAGTGTCAAAAATACAACCTTCTAATTGTAGAACTTGACAATTAAGAGTTTGTGAGTCACCACATGTTCCAGGATGTGAAGTTCTTACTTTAATGCTGCAGGAATTGATACTGTAACACAAACAATGGCTCAGATGATGTGTAGTGTAAAAGGTATTTATCACCCAGTCCTCCTGAGCAGGTTCCAGCTCTTTGTTGTGTTCTCATTGGATCTAACTTGACTGGTTTTCTTTACTCTCACAAAGTTCATTAACCATCAGAAGCCGCTTCCACAGGCCATGTGGCAGACAAAGTAACAGACTGTCCTGACTGATCAAACAGTTGTGTGCTGCAACTAAGGTTATTTCCATTACTGATTAATCTGTACCCCCCGCCTTTTTTTTTCTTTTAAAAGAATCTAGATTATGTAACATTTGAGGGATTGATTATGACATGGTGTATCTTCTTCAGAGTTTAAAGACTAAACCAACTAATGATTAAACTTTATTCAGTATACTTATGAAGCTTCTGAGGCACCCAGATGTGCTAACCAGTCATTGTAAAAAGAAACACTACAATGGAAATTTAACATACACTATGTGGCAAGCACAGCTCACTTATCTTTCAACTTCGTATATGGAATAAACAGTCTAATAATAAGTAGATTAGAAGTCTGATGGTGCTCCTGCAAGTTTTTTTGCTTGTACCCTGCCTACAGCTGCAACAGTTCAACTTTTTGGTAATCTGGAACCGTGAGATGAGAGAGGGAAGCAATATATGTATAAACTACCACCTCTAACTCACTGTAACAGAATAATGGGCTAGATGGTAGTGTAGCTTTGTCCACATGGAGGCAGTGTGGTACAAGCTGAATGTTTGTGCGTGTGATGGAGGTGATGCAATGGAGTCAGTAAATCAAAGCTCTGCACCCCACAGAGAGGCTGAGGCAGCAGCTGACCTCTAAGTCCTCAGTGCCTGCCGCTACAATGTGAGGGCTCCAATCTCCCTGTAGGCAGAACCCAATGTCCACAAACCAAACTGCAGCCCTCAATACCGAGCGCGAGCCTCCCAAGCACAGACACATTTACCTTTCAAATGCAAACTGTGAGCAGTCTGTCACAGAAGAACACCATTTTTTCCCCCTCTGCCTATATCCACCAGCACTGTGGTAAGCCAGCTAGCACAAGCACAGAGCTTTGTACATCATGGCCTAATTAATCAGTCATCACCACCAAACCACAGTAGTAGAGAAGCCTCCAGGGCAGAGGACGCTCCATGCGAAGAGAGCACACTGTCCAAGGAAAGGTCTGCTATTCTGAGCTAACGTACACCTCCACCCTGACATCCCCGTACCACTCCCTCGCTCTCCATCCAGCCCTCTACAGCAGTCACAACACGGCGGCCATTTTAGATCCATAAATCAGAATGCATGGCGTCATGCCACTGTGTATAACCTTATGTGGCTTTGCTTTCTTTCTTTCTCTCTCTCTCTCTCTCTCTCTCTCTCTGTCGCTCTCTCTCTCTCACTGCAGCAGCAGCAAAGCAATGGAGGGAAGAATATGGAGGGTAAAAATGGAAAAGATGGGGAAGAGAAAATTCTAGCGAGAAAAAGTAAAGTAGATTTCCTCAAGTTTAGCATTTTTGATCCTCTTGATGGCGACGTTCGAATGACGGCTAAATAAAGGGAGAAATCAGCGTGTCTGTGCTTCCATACATTTGTATGAGAGTAACAGTGTAAGCGGAATGATACAAAGGGACACGATACGAAGAGCTGAATGCATGCATGTGTATGCACTGCTCAGTCTACGAGGACAGAAATGATTTGACCTCCTATTTATAAACAGAAGGCTGGTTCCCAAAGAGCAAACTGCTGCTTTTTCGGGCTACGACGTGGTTTTTAGTTAAATTAAAGGTAATGAATCTAAGTCAATGCAATGTCCTCCTAAGTGACAAAAAACACTGGTGTGTGTCCAGGGCTGAGCTCGCTCAGCCCAGTCAGCCCTTCCTTTCTTCACGCCTGTCGGAAAGACTCCCATGTCAAAGACATGGCTGAATGGGTGCCACCCCCCCCCCTCTCTCTCCTACTTTCCGACTATCTCTCCATCTCCCTCCATTGCTGATTCCCTCCTTCTCTCTCTCTCCCATGTGAGCACAGACCACCGCTTCGTGCTACCAAAGTCCTCCCTGCTTGCCAGACAAGCGAGAGAGCCCCTCGCGCCATCGCCAGAGAGGCGGCCCTGGGACACAAATAGGACGTGACACCCCGAGAGAGGGCTGAGGTGGAGGAGGAAGAAAAAGAGGAGGAGGAGGAGGAAAATGCCCTCTCTCCTCCTCTCTTTCTTACCCTACTGTGTCTCCCTGTGTCGTCTTCCCTCAGAAGGCCTACGGCTGCAGAGTGGTGGGGAAGAGACGTGCACTGACATGAGTTTGTGACACCCGATGAGTCATGGTCAAGACATTTGGTGAGGGATATGACCTCAATTTGGTGATTTACGTAATCATTCCTGAGTCCGCTACTGTTACTGATGTATGATCATTGCTCTTCACCACTTCTCCTGCAGCTCGCTACTATTGTTCGATTTGTTCTTCTTTTACTCTTCACCTCAGTCTTGATCTTGAATTCCAATATGCTTAGCTTGCATTATCATAATTAAGTAAAATATTGCCACAGCAATACTGATGTAATAATTAAGCAGTCGGGAAAGTATTAAGACCTTTATTTAAGCATCTTTTCTGCTGGGCCTCATTAGAAAATCCCTGCAGTACTAGTATTCGGCCCAACTTAAAATTTAAACAGTAAAATTTAACAGTAAAAGCACTCAACAGAATGACACCTGTAATTGTGTTATATCACTGGAGTATTAAGGATTATTATTATTATTGATGACCTACTGTGTAAATGACCTTGTAGCTGGTGTAATTAAGCCAATTTCTAAAAATTTTCAGTGTTGGGTATTATTTTCTATAATATTTGACTTTTTTTTTATAGGCTGTTCAGCTGTTTGAAAATATATTGATCTTTTAAGAGATTTGCAGTAAAATATAAAGAAGCTACTAAAATATAGTGGAGTAGAAATATCAAGAAACCTAAAATGTTAATATTGAAGTTGCTTTTTGCACCTGAGAATGTAAAGATAAAGGACAAAATAAGATTAGTGCATTCCTAGCCGCTCTGGATCGCTTTCACTTAGATCTAAAACCAATTTAATGTTGACTCCAGCTGCACACCTGAACTGTGGAGCACAAAAAGCTCTTCAACATCTTAAAAAAGTAAATACACTTTGAGTACGGCAACAGCAAAGCCGCTCTGTGATGAAATGCCGGTAATAGATAGACTGCGGCTCTGGCTGAAAACACATGAAATAGCCTGACATGATACTTATCGACTAGTCCGTGGCACCATGCTTGCCCTAAATGACCTCAGGGAGAGAGGCAGAGTGGGAGTGATGGAAAGACAATGAAGGAGGAAAAAGACAGGAGAGAGAGAGAGAGAGAGAGACATGGAGAAGGTGAAGAGATGGAGTGAAAGAAAAAGAGGAGAGGAGCGATTATATAGAGGCTGATGGAATGAAAACAGTCTAGTAGTGGGGAAAAAAAGAGGAAGAAGCTAATGAAAGAGAAGTATATGATGCTTCTTTGCTCATGTGAGGTTCTGTGAAATGCCATATATGCAAAACATGCATGTATGTCTCTGCATCTGTATGTGAATGACCTACAGGATGCGTATTCCCTCTGTTGGTCTGTCTTTGCACAGAGGACTGAGAGCTTTTTTTTTCTCCCTGCCCTGCTCTGTTCATTTCTCTTTCTCTCGCTTAGCACGGGTCAGGCATCCATTTTAGCTGGGCTCTAATCTTCAGCAAGCGCTCCTACATTTTGTGAGCGAGGAAGGGAACACTAGTACATTTTGAGAGGGAGAGAGGATGCATGTGCTTCAGTCTCTGAGCGAGGTGGTGCACGCTCCTCCGTTTTTTGTTGTTGTTGCTGTTGTTACTGATGCTTTTTTGTTTTTTGTTTTTTTCCAACCAGAGCAGACAACAAGTAGCTCAGTATCTGAAGACCGAAAAACACTGCCCAGCATTCTTGTGAAAAGCAATCGTTTCGTTTGTTTTTAAAAAAAATAAAACCGCTGCTGTGCAATCAACAGCATCTCACTGGCGGTTGGGCATTTACCCTCTGGCAACATAAAAGTTCTTTGTGAACACTACGCTACTTGCAGCACACGGTTACATTTTTGAAAGATGTTAATGTACAGGCTTAAATATGGGTGAGCTATGGAAGGCTGCATTTGACTTTAGAAGACTTTCCAAAATAAGAAACGTGAGCTTGTGTGACTTAGGAGCCACGATTACGAAACCTGCTGATGCTGTGTGCTGTTTTAACAACCCTCAGGCTTCTCCTCAAGACTTCTAGCCCCAAATCATCCTCCCCTTTTTTTTCTCCACCCATCCTCCGAACCCCTGTGCACCCCTCCCTTCATGCCCCTTTCAAGCTCATTAAGTTAGGATGCTTTATCAGAGGGCACAGTCACCCCTCCAAGGCCCTTCACACATGCATGTGCATGGACACACACAATGCTCACGCTGGCTTGATAAAACCTATTGTTCATACGCGCACGCACACACACACGCACAGACACACACACACACACACACACACACACACACACACACACACGTACAATATAGAACCCCCCGTTCAACCATTTTTCTCTCCAAACCCCTAACCCATCTCTAAACCACCCCCACCCCCCACTCTCCTCCTAATCAACTCTTCCCATCCCTTCTCTCTCTCTCTCTCTCTCTCTCACCCTCCGCTCACCCCCACACCCCTCACCCTGCTCTAGGGAGACACATTTTAGTGAGGGAGGGATAGAGAGAGGGAGAGAAAAAGAGAGATGGGGGGGGAGACAGAAGGAGAGAAAGAGATGCACTCCTCCTCTCTGCTCTGCTGCCACAGTGGCTTGGCTACAGAAGCCTTTGATGTTCTGCAAATTTCAAATTTCATTATAGAGAACCCCCTTCTCCTCTCTCCTCTCCCTCCCCCCGCCCCTCTCTGCTCTCGTGCTTAAACAAGCTTTTCTGCCTCACTCTCCTACCACCCCCCACCCCCCCACCCCCCTCCAACCCCCCTCTCAATGCTGAAGTTAAGAAACTGAAAGCCCTGCAGAAGAGACTCTTCGTATGGGTTAATTATTCATTGGGATGTGGCTGTATGTGCCAAATGTATGTCTGTGTGCATCTGTACGTACATGCGAGCATGTGCGAGTCATGGGCTGGTGGTGGGGTGGAATCTGCATTTTGTGATACCTGTCTTATCTCTGGTCGTCTCAGATCGCCTCCACCCACACTCTCTTGTCACTCTACTGAACATGCATTCACTTCTTCTGATGCTCTCCCAGAGAGCACCGGCCTTTTAGGATAAAACACACACTCACACATACCCTCAAACGCAAAGACAGACCCACTCATCAAGCCCCTTCGTTTTTAGAGATGCCGTTTTCAAGCCAGGCGTTCTTGAGACTCAGCATCAATGCGGCAAGGCAACCATTTCAGGGCAGGAAGCTGCCATTTTGGTTCAGACTGTGTCAGCTGCTTTGAGAAGATATGTGCCCCAGTGGCCCTCAGATGAAACCGGGGTGCCACTGAAGTGGCTGACAGATTGGTGGTGTCAGCAGCATTGGTGGGGAGAGAATGAGCAAGAAGGAAGAGTCGGAGCACAGTTTCTCCTCTCGATGTTTGAAAATGTGTGTGTTTTTGGAGCATCTGCTGTGTTGAGGTTCTCAGTCTTTCCCTGGCATGAAGGTAACAAAAAGATAACCCTCAGTGTAACAGCCTTTTCTGTGCTGTGATATGAACCCGGTGAACCCTGCACTGCCATTGCTCAGTTTTCACTGTTTCACTGGCTCATGGATTTGTGATTTCATGTCTTATCTAGGGCATGAACATATATTGTTATTTTCAGACTAAGCTAGACTAATCACAAATTTCATGGATTTGCTCGTGAGGGTACAATTAGTACAAGTATTTCTCTTTTGGAACATTTCATAATTTTTTTTTTTTTTTGCATTTGCATTTGCTCAGACGTCATGGATCAGCTGACCTGATGAGGATAATGTAAGACAATTGAACATTTTGGAAGCAAGTGTGCCATGACTGAGATTACTTTGTAAAATGCATAATATGTGTTATATTTCCTATAGTTGTTTGGTCAATGCATGTTAAACATCTGTGCATCCCAGTTTCTTTGTTGGTTCCACATGAGTTTCTGAAAACATCGTGAGGAGCTCAGAATGGAGCTCATGGTCAGTTGACAGCCAAAGGGTGGGGTCACAGTCGGTTGATAGCCTGTCAGTGATGACCCTCTGACCTGATTGCTCTCCTCTTTATTTCTCCTACCTTCCTCCCCCCACCTCTCCACCTTCCTGGTCTCAGCTGCCACTTTTTTCTCACCTCTGACCCCAGCCCAAGGCCAAGGTTGGGAGGTTGTTGCCATAGCAACGTAACAGCCCCTACGGCCCGTGACTGCTGACCTCGGGAGCACCTAGTAACCATGACGATCATAATTCGCTCCCCTCTGCCCCCTGCCAGCTCGCCCATGAATACCATTTAGAGGAGGAGAGGGACAAACGGGCCAAAGTGATGCTGAGATCAACTGAGGGATGGATGGACAGACAGACAGATGGACTGAGGGAACAAAAGGGGGACGCGTGTGCCCTTGAAAGGGGGTGCTTTAGAAATCAGTTGGGATGACCTATCGACCCTCATTCAGGTTAAGAAACAGGGTTTCACTGAGTGGATATAGATGAGTATCATCTAAATTGAACCGGTTTTGCTTAACTAAACGGCATAAGAGGTCACCACTGCCAACACCGACTTCAATTGTTATTCAAATAAGCGGGACAGCTCTAATATACAGCCTGGCCACACTCAATGGTTGAAAAAGTTGGTTTCATTTATTACTATTTCATTTGTTTTGATGGATCTCATTTTGCTACAGACATGATAAAACTAAATCAAATATAAAACCTCCACCATGCTATCAGTTTTATTCTCTTAAATGGAATGATGTGTGTGAAATTGCAACAAGGCACTCAACACTGAACAGCAAATTACAAAAAAAAGTACAATTCACAATTTTGCACTTTTTCAACAGATGGTCTACCGCTACTGCTTTACGTCACACATGGTTTGGTTACTACGTAGCACCAAGCTTGAGTAAATGCAATAATAAAAACCTTCTTATGTCCGTGTGTGTGTGGGTATCGTACCTGCTGGAAGACCACTTTAGTCTTCAGTGTTAAATCCTGTTGAGTGGGGCTGGATGTGTAGATGGCTGAGCGGTACTGAGTGCCCATGTCATTGTGCTGCTTCATACCTGCATGAAAACACATACAAAAGAAATATAAGACAGACGAGTCAAATAACAGGAAGCAACTTTAGCTTTCAGGGAAGCAGCTCCCAGCTTTGGGTTTGGGAGGCAGACGCTCTCTCTGCCTTTAAGATTAGACTTAAAACTTTCTCTTTTTGATAAAGCTTATAGTTGAGGGTTGGCTCAGGTGACCCTGAATCATTCCTTAGTTATGCTGCTCCAAGTGTAGCAACTGCACTGGGCACCTCTTTTTCACTCTCTATGCATTTATATGCCATCATTGCATGCCAATAACTGTATTTTGTCTTTTTGTGCTTTCTTCATTTCTGTCCTCTCTCTCCTTGTGGTTTCTACACGTGTCTCTGTCTGTTTCTGATTCGCAGTTACACCAACCTGCTCAGTGTTTTATTGTTTGTTGCTGCTCAACGCTCATGTGTTCTCTCCTCACTCTCCCGCTCTGATCAGCCGGTTGAGGCAGATGGTCGCCCACCCTGAGCCTGGTTCTGCTGGAGGTTTCGTCCTGTTAAAAAGGGAGCTTTCCCTTCCTACTTTCGCCACATTGTAAGGTCTTCACCTCACTATGGATAGCGCCCCAAGATGACGTATGTTGTGTTTTGGTGCTATATAAATACAGTTAAATAGAACTGACCCCACACACAAGCATGAATACCACAATTACGGCAGATGCAATGTCATTTGCATGTAAAAGGTTTTCACAATTATGTCATCATCCCACATCTTGAATTCATAAAGCCAAATGAATTTAAAGATCCCAGCAGATTTGGGTTTTCATTAGGGAGGCCTGCGGTGTGTAGGTGTATGGGCACATGTAGGTGGGCACGTTTTCTTTGTCCTTTACGTGGCACTGTCAAAATTTTCATCAGCTTTACATCAGTGTGTTTGGAGGAAGCCCAGGCCTAGTGTACCTTGATTAGGAGGCAAAACAGCTGCAATCACTTCTATGCTTCTCAGATGCTACAATCCTGAGCAGCTCTGGCATCTATGGACACGCCAATGGCAGGCTTCTCTCTGTTGTTATCGCTCTCCCACTCAGCATTTATTTCTTCTCTTTACTGGAGATTGTCATTCTTTTCTTCATCTGTGCGTCTAAACCCTTGTCTTTCTCCATCTTTGGCATTTTGGTAGTGGCTGGAGCCAGTGATGTGTGTATTCTTCTTTAAGGCCTTCGACAGCAGCTTAGTTCTTGTGAATAACAGATCACGGTCATTCCAGTTGGTCAAATTTTGGCTACTGGTTAGCGATTGCCAATCAAACCAAAGGGGTAACGATCGTTGTAATATATCAAAGGTATTATCAGTCAAGGAGCTCATCCTACTGTGTACCTTCTGAACTTCATATGCGATGTCTTCATCATGTAGCAGTTTCTGCACTTGTGTCTATTTTCTTAAAGCACTTGTAGCCCACATAAAAGTTACACAGCTGCAGTTGTGATATTGTGTGAAACTCCGGTTCCCGACTGTCCATGAAGGCACCTTGCCGTCACGTGACAATTCAGGCACACACACACACTGTCGCCGTTCAGCCAATCTCGTTTTCTGGAGCGCTATACAAGCTGTCTGTGCTACTCCTCCGACAGAAGTGTCGGGGAGAAGCTACAGAAGGGCTGCAGCAGGTCAGTCGTGCACAGATGTTTGTTGCTCTATATGTCGGGGTCTGAACTCCAACCCTCCATCGCTGCCACTCCGACTCGATTGCTAAGCGCCACCGTGGACGCCCTCACTGTTGGGACTGACTTTTAAGTGGACTGGCCAGGTGTGCACTGTTGGGTACAAAACCAAGTCTTGATGACGAGCTAAGTCAACGAGCCAGAACCAGACAACGACCCCCTGCAGTCTGGTAGGAGGCTGTGGCAGCCAGTCCGCTTGCCCTCTTGGCTATATTCACAATTCAGTCATATCAACTGTGCGCATATGGACTTTCAAGAACCATCACTGGATTCCAATAACTCTTGTGGACAATTAATCCACAATCATTTTCTGAACTTTGTGATTTTTATGCCAATGTGGTACTGTTTAAATCTGGATTGTGCTGTTAAAATGAATTTACATTTTGCAATTAACAATAAGGCACCAGCCATCACAAGCAACAATCTGTGCACCTATACCTCCCAGAGCTGTTACCTACATCTTCTGACTTACTAGTCCAAAAACACTCTCTAAACCTGTTAGCATTTCCATATATGCTACAAACTATTAATTAATTTTTCTGGACACTTCAGGGCAGCAAAATAAGCTGTAAACACAACAAAGGCATACTGTCACCTTACAAAGCTGATATGTGAACATGCTGGCAAATGGTTGTTTATTTACACATCACACACGGAGCAACATTGGCATTCATTTGCAGTTGCGCTTGTGCCCAACCAAAAAAATCTGAGTTTAAAGACTCACTCTCCTCTTAGCTGTGTTTTGCTGTACACCAACTCCTGTGGGAAATAACTGGCTTCCCAGTAGCCAAATGCTCCACCATAATCACCAGATCGTTACTCTTATGTTCGGTGCTTGGCAGTTTGTGACCAATGTTTTTTTTTTTCTATAGAGTTTTCTTTGAATAAATCTGCTGTATGCTGGAACTGGAAATGAAGTTGATGAGAGTGTTGAGCTGAAAAGAAGCTCAAGAAATGACGATTACCTGTTGGTTCTTCACAAACAGCTTTAACAATACAGTCACTGGATGATTATTGCAGCCATGTGAGATCACGGGAGTCAGTTTGGCTAATGGAAGTACATATTGTGCGACAGTAGAGAGGAATGTGTGGTGTCTGTTGTTGGAGAAGCCAACAGAACACCGTTCGATAAAAAGTATATATTTTAACCAATCAGATGTGACCATGGTATCACCTTTGCCAAATCTGTAGAGCTGCATCACTACTTATTTTTCAGTAGATAAGACTGTTGTGTGTGTGTGTGTGTGTGTGTGTGTGTGTATAAGCTTTGTCAAACAACATATTGTAAATTACACCTGTTGTAGCATCTCACCTGGTGGCTTTCTATTTATATTTTGCGAGAATAACAATTTCCACTGACTGTGCAGACAAGACGTCTCCCCGACACAGTGATCTGCATATCTTGTTCTCTTTAGATTAAATGTCACCTTACATCATAGAGTGTCACAACCTATCTGCGACACAGTCTGTTCAAGCATAATGGCTAGAAGTATTCATCTGGTCTTCATTCAAATCGGAGCAGACAGGCAGACATCGTCTGCTCTCTGACACACATTGAATAAACTCACTATATCTAATGTTGCTGCCTCAGAGAATTTGCTTCACTGAAAATTTCTTCAATGATATTAAATGCTCCCGTAGTTCAAATATGATAAAAATGTGTTGTGGAGAAATCCCTGTTGAACAAAAGGCATATAAGGTGGCTAACAGAGCAAGTTGTAAAAATACAGAGCATTGATGTCTGCTACAGCAACCCCAACTAAAACTGACATAATGGTTAATTTACAAAGATGTACCTGCCACCCTACAGTGACTTGCAAATTTAACTTTGATGGAAAAAAATGACAAGGGAGAATGAGTACATTATTCTTTAAAAATAACTGACAGTTCACCTTTTGAGAAATACCTTGACATGTTTTCTTGCCAATAATTACATAAAAAAAATAATATTGCTCTTATTTCTGTGCAATTGACATTATTACATAACTGAAAGTAGCAGCTGGTTAGCTTAGCTTAGCATAAAGACTGGAGGCCAGGATGAACAGTTTGCCTGGCTCTGTCCAAAAAGTAACAAAAAAATCCACCCAATAGCTAACAAATATATTTTTCGAAATGCAACAAATAATGTTTACTGAAAAAATAATGTATTGGCATATATTGTCTTCTCCACATTACAAACTCTGTCTTATTACCTCTGTTTTTTAACTTCTCGTTTATTTGTGGACTATCATCAGAGATCTCAAGTAAAAACACAACTGTATTCTACGACTTCATAAATATATTTTTTCAAATTTTACTTCATTTTGTCATGTGCCTTTACATCAATTTGCCTCCCTATGTCTCCCCATCCATCGCCACCCTTTTCTCTCCATCTCCGCAGTGTTGGTAGTCGGCCATCTTGCCCCCAGTGCTGTTGTTCAGTGACGAGGCTAATGGTTGCCCCTCCATCAAAGGCCACCAAGTCACTCTGCCATTGGCTGTCCACCAGAGCCTTTACTCTGATTGGCTGGCTGGCAGGGGTCTTGTAGCTTTGTTGTTCCCCCTGACCTTCCCTGCTGACCTGCAGTTCTGACCATCTCAACACACATGGCTACACTTGCAAGATCGCGCATAGACAAACATTAATTATGAGAGGAAACCACATCATATATCATAAAGCCACTGGTTTGACTGCTGTAATTTGATGAAAGCCATTTTATAGCTGAACGGAATAAATTTTATTACCGTACGGAAAGCGTGGATGTCCAATATCTAGAACTAAAGACGACAAAGATGTTTCATCGCAAAGAAATGGTCGACGATATGGAATATCAGAGGAAAGTCAAGAGACGAAACACTCTTGAGTTGTAATAGCTGCTTCTAATTAAGATTCATCTCATCTGCTGAGATCCACCAGAAGATGAGCTGGTCCCTAATCAAAATATTAGCACCATCCAAAATATCTGCCTTGCTTTTGATTATAGCAACTCCAAATCCATCCCCATAAGCATTCAGTCCTCAAAGAACTATAATGGCAACAAATACCACCCAAAAAAACCCCTGGTTCTCCCCTCCCGCCTCCACCGTCTCCCTCTCTCGTTCTCTCCATTTTTAACAGCCCCCTTCGTTATTTTCTCCATCCATCAAAGGCGGCAGTAATTATTAATGAGAGCCTCCCTGTTCTCTCTGCATTATGCATGAGAGCCTTGCCTCTGAAAGCACAGGGTAATGGGGGTGGACAGAAGAGGAGGGGCTATGGGTCACACATGCGCACACACACACGGCCTCTCAGGGTCACTGACCTCTGCCCACTAAGCCAAAAATATTAATTAATTGCCAGCCCCCCTACCTACAAAAATCTGAAAATATTAAACTAGCCCCTTTAACACAAGCGAAATCCCAAATCAGACACAGTGGAAGGGGGGTGGGGTGTCTCAAGTCTCAGAAGCAGACGTTCAACCTGCGAACACAAATGTACGTGCACATATAGGCTTGTTGTGTTTAAACCTGCTAAGATTTCTTGCAACTCCCTCTCTCAAAAAAAAAATCTTTTCCAATGTTTACGCTTGCACACACTAAAAAAAAAAGAAAAAGAAAAAAATGGCTTCACTCAGGTTGTCCCTGCTGGCTGTTAAGGGATAAAAGCCTGCTCTGTCTCCTACTTCCAACTTCACCTTCCCTCCTTCCTTTTGCAATTTGCGTTAATTCACTTTTCTTCTCTGGCTCTTGCCTCATTGCCCGCTTACTTATTCTCTTCTACGTTAAATTCCTCGCAGTCTTTGCCATGTGTGGGTAAACATTTGTGCGCTTGAAGGACAGTGAGAGAAGGGGTCAGCTTGGACTAAGTGTAGCCAGACTTATGATTTTCAGTTGCAGGTAAAGAAAGAGATGAAAGAGTAAAAGGGTAATTAGGAATGCTGGTTGCTATAAAGCCTGGTAAGGAGGAAGAGGAGGACAAAGAGGTAGAGATAGAAATTACAGGCCCGGGAAGTCTAAGGGCATTGTACCGATGCTTGTTGCACTTTTCCCAACTCACTACAGAACTGGTGGTCTGACTCCAACTTTTTTTTCTCCCTGGCATTTTTCTACACAACGGTCTTTCATTCGTTAACAACTGTAAAAGCTGAGATTAGCCCCAACTCTCCATCGCTTCTGTCTCTCCTTCCCCTCTGTCTCCTTTAGCTCCCTCTCTGCCCATGTGTTTCAAAAGGGCAGCCGACACTCGAATAGATATAAAACAAGAAAAGATTGCAAATGAGGCAAAAAAAATAAAAAATCATTTAATTACAGAGAAGAAAGAATAACAAACATTTCAGCAGTCAAGCTATTGTCAGTGTCCGCAATTAAGAAATGTCCCTGCATAATTGGTGACTTTTTGCAAGCTTCTGAGCATGGAGGAAAAACATCTGAAGTGAATTCTGAATTATTGCACTTGGCAGTGCGTGCCAATTAGACTGCAGCAGAGTGAGCGCTAATGAACAATCTAATCCAGTTTCATTTTTCGTCTTCTTTTACCTCTTTATTCCTACCACCCCCCCTCAACTCCATCTCCATCTCCATGCACTGTCATCTAAAGTCACATATACTTAAACTTGTGTCTAGAGAGAGCTGCCCCTTGTGCCGAAAGACGGTGTCGTCATTTTTTACTATTTTGTCAAAATACTAAATTACAAATAAACAAAGTATAATGCCCGATAACTGCAGTCTTCCCTGTGTGTGTGTGTGTGTGTGTGTGTGTGATAGTACTCGGGGTTGTGCCGTGTCCCGTGGTCCCATTACGACTGTGTGCGTGCCAGCAGCGCTCTCTCCTCCTCTCCTCTCCCAGCTGCTATTTTTGCCCTGTTCTTATGTAAGCCGTTCCTGATGCGCTGGAGACAGAGGCAGAGTACGGAGTTGGGATGGTGAGAGCATCCCCAGCGGACACACACATGCACTCGCCTGCACGTGCAAACACATGCGCATACTCCATATGTTCATACATGTACATATGCAGCGACGAGAAAGTAATGCTCTGCTGGCTGTCAGATGGTGACACAATGCATGCAGAGGAAATGTTAAATCAGCCCCAGCAAAAAAGGGCTATGACTCTTAACATGCATATCGTGTAGATTACTGCAGCAACAATCGTCTGTTTTAAAGAGTTGTGTTATCAGTGCAGTATTTAGCAGTGCTCTCCAACATGATCACTTCATGGTTCTGGGCATGTCAGAGTACTGTGACTCTGGCCCTTAGCTGTGTATTTTTAGCTGCATCTAAATCTAACAAGTAGAGCTTGCTCTACTGTTGTTCTCCGATCATCCGGACAACAGCAGAAGTCCTCAAATTATATCCCCGTCTACTCTAGACAGAGTTCAGGTCAGCAGTTTTCAGCAAGCGATGCAAGCATATTTTGATCACAACCTCCTATTCCTCTCACAACTAACACCGAGTGTTGGATTCAAATTTACATATTATATAACAGCGTAAAAATGAAGTAAACTGACATAGAATTCAATAAGCACTGCTCCACATTTGATAACAATAAAAATACTCTGACTTCTATCGTTTCTTTTTTTTTCCTTCTTCAGATTTGTGTCCAGATGAAGTACAGCCAGTTTCACTTCCCTGGAGGCAATGTGTTTGTAAAAAAACAACAACCACAAAAAAAAAACATATTGATTTTTTTCAAATGCTGCACATCTTATTTTCCAGCAAAAATCATTTAATACACTTCATATTATTTTGAGTGCTGTCAAATCAAATATACAACCTGCTGTCAACTCAACTCAACATGCTGTAAATGCTTAGACCATGTGTGTCTTTTTACGCTTATGTGTGTGTGCATGCGTGTGCGTGTGTCAGTCATCCTTTTGCAAGAACACTGAGGCTGAGGTCTCTGTCTCTAGCCATCAAAGCTCATGCTGGAATCTAATGCTTTTTGATTTATGTTGTTTGTTTGTTTTTGTTGGTCTACCTTTCTTGTCACTACTTCTTTACCTCGCTACATTTTAAGTATATTTTTCCAAAGTTGTTTCAGTTCAGTTCTTAATCTTGAGTCCATTTATTTCCATGCAAGGGGAAGAGATGCACCAAAGAACACAGAAAAAGACATTTAATTTTTTTTTTTTAATCTCACCAAGACAAGAAGACTTCTGAAAAAGCAAAAAAAAAGTAAGACAATGTATAAGTTCAGCATAATCAAATGGTCATGCAGAACTCAACCCCTGTACTGTGCACACACACGTGCCGCAATCTCCATAAATTAAGGCCGTCAGCATGTGTGAAGGTGCAATAACTGACACCTGGTAATGAACACGCCATCCTCAGCCAACCACAGGAGAGGAGCAGGGTTGGATTCGAAGTGTGGGGGTGGCAGAGGTCGCAGGTCAGAGGTCAAGGTCACCTCCTGCGGGGTTTGGCTTTAGATGGCAGGGGCACCCCTAAAATTGAGGGATGTGGTGACACAGGGGGACACGGGGGTACCCCAACAGGGAATTGGCGTGTGTCGCCACCAGCTGGGATGAAGATATAATATGTAGGAATATTCATGCTCATTTCAATTGTCAGAAAGCAACTGTCACCAGCGTGACTCAGATAGAAGACAGCTTGATTTATATCTACTTCATGATCTGACCTGATCATAATGTGCGATGTGATAAGGCATTTTATTATTCAGTGTGATAAACTACAAAACAGCTAATCACATAGAGTACTGTGCAGTGACAACTTAGCACATCTTAAACGCATACTGCAAAATGCCGTCTTTACAAAAAACAAATCAGCTCAAATGAATAAAAATGGCCACTACTGCTGGTTTTTGAATTGCACTTACTTGTTTTATAGATCTGAAACATACCTCTCTTCTACTGCATGACTCCGACAACATCTAACTGCAAGAGTGAGTGTGCATGTACGTGCAGACGCTATCAAATGAGGACAACTGCGTCGGCCATTTTAGCTGTCCATTTGTGTTTTTTGTGTCTATCGGCATATGCCTGCGATGCCTGTTCACTGACGCAGCATCAGCAGCCCACACCATGAATACTGCATGGCCTCAAAAAATAGAGAGGATGGAGGGAACGAGGGAAGAGGAAGTGTGAAGACAAGGAAAAGAGATGAGTAGGAAAACAATGGGGGGG
>NW_007577779.1:264647-340992 GCF_000690725.1 Stegastes partitus
TGGGGGGATTTGGGTTGGGGAGCAGGGAGGAGAGAGTGACTAAGAGATAAAAGAGGAGTGAGTGGATGCGAGTGTGTTTGTGTGATGAGCGGATGGCCTCGGGGAGCGGTCGACTCACTGTGCTGCTCTGCGGATGTACTGACGGGCTCCAGGCCGTTTGCTCACTCACTCGCCCCTCCGCTCTGTTCGCTGCAAAGAGGACAGGGGTGGGGGTGCAGGCGAAACGGGTAAGGCGGAGGGGGTGAGGAAGATGAGATAGGGGGGAGGACTGGGAAAGAATGTGCAAACATGGATGGAGATAAGAACTCAAGAGTAGTAGCAAAGAAATCATAGGAAGAAAGAGAAAAATAGGGGGAAATAGCAGATGTGACTTTATGTTTGAATACGTTACAGAAGAATAAAGAGATGAATTGACAGGTTAGCAGGGTAAACAAGTGGCCAGAAAAGATGCTCCCACCCTCCGATGGGAGTTAAGGGGAAAACAGAAAGTGAAACCAGGCCTTCGGGCCTTGGCAACAAGGAAGTATCCAGTGAACAAACTGACGTGCCACTCGAGCAGCTGCGTGCAGCGTGTACAGAATGAATGTGTGTGTTACGCCTATTCACATGTACAAATAAAGTAAAGCTGTGCAGCTATAAGTACGCATAATGAGCTCTTGTGCATAATTTGAAGTCTGCAATATGCTTGTGTATGGAAATGCATGTAAGTGATCTGCAGTGTGTGAAAGAACAGTAAGACGTGTTTGCATCTCAACAGTGATCATTCTAAATCAAATCATGTTTTTCCCCACTGTGATGAAACACAACTGCTGTTGCCCCGTGACATGCAGATGCCACTTTTGACTGCTCAGAGTTTGTCTGTGCTTCAAGTGTTTCCGTGTACTCGTGTGAAGCTATGCGACTGAAGAGTTGTCTTAACGTAGACATCAGAAACTTAGAATATGGGGAGCGTGTTGAATGGGGGGGTTTATGCAACATCCCAGGGAAGCCAGCAGATTGAGCCTAGTGTTGCTGAATATGGAAAAAGGGCACACAGCAAAGGCTGCTGGGAGTTTCTGATTGGCTGCTAATGTTGCTATCCAGGCCGGGATTGGTGGAGCTGACGCAGCCCGACATCACGTTGTCGGGACTAAACCCTTTTGAACTGAGGCAAAGCAGAGAGGCACAGATATCAAAACACATATACACACATGCAGACACACACATGCGCACACACACACACACACACACACACACACACACACAAAATAAAAGGAAGTATTACATGCAACTGAACATGCACCTGTGCATGGTTCGGCACACATGCCAAGACAGTATAAACGTGGGCTCTGTGTTGAAAGGTGTGAGGAGAAAACAGAATTCATAATGCTCCAGGGCTCGTCTCCATATATGATCTCTGGTGAATCTGTGCAGTAAAAAGGGAAAAGAGTGAACTTCCTTAATTTTGCCATTCTCTTTTAAGCCCAGCTCTAAGGTGGACAGAATAAATTGGAGCTTAAGCATGCGTGAAGGCACAGCCAGCAGGCCCCTTTCCACCACTCCACGCTACATTTGTCAAATCACAGGAATTTCTGCTACACGTGAACCCGGAATCTGAGAAGAGAGAAACGGCAGGGATTCATATTTATGTCACGCACAAGGAGCAACACTCCTAAAAAAAAAATAAAATAAAAACTGTACATTGGAGTTTATGGTTATTTCGAAATATGTCGCTTGGTCTTAACTGTGACAAAAAAAAAAAAAAAAAAAGAAAGAAAAAACTACCGGAGTGCATAGACAATAAGCTGCATGCTATTAATAAAACATGAGATGAGACTAGGCAGTGAGTCAGGGGAAATGCATGACTACTCTTTTGGCCTCACTGCCTTTGCCCCGTGGCGTGTCGGCTCGACTCTGCCTGTGCCTTTGCCCGTAGTAAGATGTGTCTCTGCCCTCGGCTACACTGAACAGGGGAAGAATCTCTTCTGATCAGGAGGATGTAGTTCTTGCATGAACCTCAATACTCCACATTTTCTTCTCCTCCTGCCTTTTCGGATAAACCCACTTCTAGCTGAAGTTAAATGTGAATATGTGTTAAAACAACTGGGTATTTGGCTTATGAATGAATTTATCTGGGTAAGTTGTGGTGGATGCACAAACATGGCTGATATTTTAGTGTATTTAGGTCACACAGTGTATGAGAGAGCAATCTTGACAGATGCAAACGGGACGATAGAACTCTCATGGATAACGTCATTGAGAGCGTGGTGTGTGTGTGCGTGCACAAGCGTGTTTTACGGCTGAAGGTCGGGCCTATGAATCTTTGATCCATCTCTTCCCAACTTGTCATGTCCCTCCCTACATTCAAGTACTTCTTCGCCTGTCCTTTCTCCCTCACACATACATGCACACACACCCTCCCCGTGTCCTCCTGGTGCGTTAATGTTCTTACGTCACCTCCTCCAGTGAGCACAGAAAACGAGAGCAAAAGACTTGAAGAGATGGAGAGATGGCTTGTGGGGGGTGGGGTTTTTGTCGACGCCACGTGCATGTGTGTAGGTGGCACATATGTGGCACGCTGTATAGAGTATGGTGTGTTGGAAATATGGATCACAAGCCAACCGGTGGAATTAATTAGGTGAAATTTTACACCGTGGCAAAGTTTTTTTTTCAGAAATTACCAACCTCCTATGATTGACAACCTCAGAATTGCTGTCGAGAGACTGAAAAGACCGAGTTTAGCATCATGATTGCATCAGTTAGAGGCATGTGCATGAAGTGAATGACAAAAGGCTGGTTTATATTGGTTAAAGTACATGTCATGCCCATGCTCAGCCAGAGATTTTCTCATTTTTTGCAGTTGGGGCTTGAACGTGCATCACACCGGTTGTGTGTCTCCATGGATGGCTGGATCTCAGACACATTAACACTGTCTGGCGTTGACTTACACCCATGAGACCTCCCCCCACCACAACACGCACACACAGGCACACATCTGGGCATCATCCTTCTGCTCTAATACACCCTGTACCCCTTGGGATGGGTCTTATTTGAGGGCAACGTTGGGGTTTGAGCGCGAGTGTACATGCGTGTTGCTACCTTGTGTAGGATCGTGGTTCTCCCAGAAGCATCTCAGCAGTTTCTCAAGGCTGATGTCTTGGGGGGAGAAGACCACCCTCACCACCTCAGTGTGGCCTGTCAGACCTAAAAGGACAAACATGTATTAATAAATATGAAGTGATATGACCTTGTGAAGTCTGCTTCACTTATCTCGTTGCAAGCAGTGAACATCAACTGATTAACTCCAACATGGAAGCAAGAGTCTGCTGGACAAGGAAAGAACATGAATAGCATGTTTGTGTACTGGGTGCACTGAATGCTACAGGTAGAAGGCATTCAGGTTAAATCCACACAGAGTTATGTTATTGCTCATGGCACAATGGGAGGGAATAAAAGAGAGAGAGAGCACAGTAGAGGTTGGAGCTTATGGTGGAGGTTGCCAAAAGCACACAGACACTCGTTCTTGTCTGCAACTGCCAGGACCCTGAAGCTTCAACAAGCTGCCTGCAGGCATTCTCAAACTGGGGGCTGCTTTCCGTCTCACATGGAGATGCATCTGCACAGGCACACACATTCCTACCGTTGCATACATATACCTTTTCTAAATTCAAGTACAGAGGTGTTAGCTCGGGAGCAGAAGATGTGCATGCATATTAAGTATAAATACACACACAAACATCCCAATGCTTATGAATGCACCAGGTGCTTTGCAGATAACAGGTGAAGATCGCTGAATTCATACATCTGGCATGAGACCCAGTTTCTTTTTCTAAATGACACTCTGCATGCTCAAGGATCACATCATGCAACACGGAGGACTTCACCTGTTTCCTAAATCGACCCAATTTTGAATGGGTGCTAGCAGTCTGTCTTGAGAAGCTCACAACAAGCTTAGTTTCCCCTGGAGCCAATCACCTTCTGTTATAACAAAATGGCAACACACAAGCATATATTATTCTTTATAGGTATGTACATACAGAAATTCTCATAGTGTGGGCCTGCGTTCATTTTACACAGACAATAGTGGCTGTAGGCCAGGAGTCAAGGTGCAGAGAAGTCAACGAGAACAGTAGAAAGAGTTGCAGCAAAAGCAGCTTTCAAGACCTGTTGGCAAAAAAAGGTGATGACGTGCCTGACGCTCCAGCTTGTCCCCGTATGAAGAGGGAGTAAAGGCTGAGAAGTGACGAAGATCAGCACAACTGAAGCTGCAAGAGATTCAGTGTTTGGCTGACGGACCCTTTAGCGAGGGGAACAGCCTTTTGGGTGATTACAGCTTCACAAATCAACATGTCATCATGTTGCCCTTTCTTTTGTGTAATTGTTCCCCGCTGTTGAAAACCTATTCAAATACTTAGATTACCTTTAGTCACACACTCACGACTGTTGCTTGTTAGGAACGTAATAACTGTCATATAACGTTTACATTTTTATGTTAAGGCGTCATGATGCATCTGCAGTGGCTACATGCATTGGCTCCGAAGCTACACCAATGCTGAGGCATGCACCCTCAAAAATGTAATTTCACGTTGGGATGGCTACAGAAATACCACATGAGGGCTTCATGAGTTGTGATTGGCTTGTGACATTTCTCTTACAAGTCTCTGATGCCAGCAGAGATCGATCTGAGTGAAAACAACATGAAGCACGGAAAAAGGCAAGAATTTTTTTATTTTTTTTCCACTTCAATGCTGGAGATAGAGCAAAGACATTGTCACTCAAACTTTCTATTTGTCGCTCTAAGTGCTCTCTGTGACAGTTAATGAAAAAAATTTTAACACAACGGCCCCCTGGTACAGTTGCATGTTCAATAATGAAACATAACTGAACTTCTCACTATTGCTCAAGTCAAAAGTCAATAAAAACCACAGTCAGCACTGTTTTTTGTAACCATCACCACATCATTTTCTAATTTAAAGAGTAGTTGGTTTCCAAAACTTTGCCAGAGCAGAGAATACTGACATAAGTAATATTTGGAACAATCACATGGAGTTTTTTTGAAAGACGATGACAAGACCAGCAGCCTGTTTTGTTGCGACACTTTGAGGATTGGATTTAACTTTGTGCAGCACAGTAGAGCTAAAGCACAAAAGGTTACAGCATCACCTCTCAAAAACTGGCTTCACGACAGACTGTTTCGCGAATTAGATAAAATATACTGATTGATAATAAGATCATCCTTTCTTCACCCTCAGCTGTCAATCCTCATAATATACATTTGACTGCACCTCAACCTCTCCTACTTCTGTCTGTCAGGCCATCCACCTATCCGCCTGTCCTTCTATCCTTCCTTAGCTCTTCTGACAGTTCCATCAACCCCTACTTTTCTGTCTGTCTGTCTGTCCTGCCCTGGCTGTGTTGACAGCTCCTCGGTCTCATGCCGTCGCAGTGTTCTGCTCCGTCATGGCCACTGGAGCGACGCCTGCACTCTCTCAGCCGATGGACAGGTAACCATTCTTTCTCACACTTTTTTCACAAATTTTCTCCCCCCTCCCCCCCCAAAAAAGTTTATTTTACCAGCTCCTCTCACTTGCTGCAGTCTCTCTTTTTCTGTCATTTGTCTCCATCTCCATCTTCCTCCATAGCTGACCATCTTGTTACCGGGGAGCTGACAGAGATGTAGACAGAGAGAGAGAGAGAGGGACTGGGAGGCAGACAAGATAGAAATGTAGAAATCCTGTGATGGGCTCTGCTCAGAAAATCTGCCAGTCAAGCCCACAGCATCTTTCCCCTCCTCTCCACGTTCCCCATGCTGTGTCTGCACCTAGACTTCATTTCTGCCTGCAATAGCGCAACCCGAGAAATGAAGAAACCCCAAACTAACAGCTCATGACTCCTAAAATGCAAGAGAAGGACACACAGTAAGACACAGCCTAGACGTCTTCATTTGAATTATGCATCAGCTCCCTCAAGACGATCTATTTGATTGTCAAGATGAGGAAAAATAGAAAGAGACAAATTCAGAAAGCCAAACAGGTAGTCGAATATTTTCGACATCTTATTAGCGAATACACAGAATTCCCGCTTGTGTCTGCAGCAACATGTTCGCCAAATCATATTCTCAAGGAAAGAAGCCCGTTCATGGCGCCTCATACACAGTAACCTCTGTTGGCAAAAACGCCGCAGTACAGCAAAGTACAGAGCCCAATCCTTACAAGTAGGTCAAGGGGGGGTGGGGACAGGGGTGCAGCCCATCTGGAGCAGTGCATTCTGAGTAGTTGACTGCAGATGAAGGGAAGGAGCAAGAGGATGAGAGGGCTATACTTAAAACAACCTTTTCCAACTCTATTTCTTTTCCTTTTTATCGTTTATCGTGGTGTTTTGAACCTTGACTGATCTCACAGGGAGATGTCCTGCCAACCCACTTCGCTTCCCCACGGGCAGGTAGCATAACTGCTTAATGCAAATCCAAGTGTAGGAGGTGTAAATACGCGCAGAATTTGCAAAAGAAAAAGTGTCGTACCTGTGCACACCTCATGGTAGGTGGGGTTGGGTGTGAAGCCACCGGCGTAGCCAACCTGCGTAGAGAAGACTCCTGAAAGTCGCCAGAAAAGCCTCTCGGCTCCCCAAAAACAGCCCATTCCTGAACATACACACAGCACAAGAACACATGGACAATTAGAGCGTCTGTGCTGTGATGCCATCCATAATAATAATAAAAAAAAACGAAAACAAAAACAACAAAAAAACAGCATTTCACCAAAAATGTGTTACTAACCACAAACTGGTAATAGAGGATTCCATATTGGATTATTTCTGATTTTTAAGAAAGTGTGATTGTGCAGTCTCACCAAACATGATGGTCTCCATCCCTTCTGGAAAAGGCTCCACTGTGGGTTTTCCATTGACTGCATGCTTGTCTGTGAAGGGAAACAGTGTGCAAATATGGTGTCAGATCATAACACTGTGCTGCAACAGTACAAATTACAGCATGCAGGCAGAGAGGCCCATTAGAAGCTTCAAGTCGGCCTCGCAGGTCTTCATGGGCTGACCTGGGGCAGTGGATCAGAGCCACAGACTTGTGTGCAGGAAGACATTTAAGAGATTACACAGCTTTGACCACCATTCCATCCCTGCTGTCCTCTCCTTCAATACCCACAATTAAACGCAATGAAGCAGTTATTTTCTGATCTCCGTTTTCTTCCGCTTTATGCTGAATGTGAGTGTATTTAGCGTTCAACTTGGCACCGCTGGGAGTCCACAAAGCAAAACCGACACTTTTACGAGCAATCTTCCCGTGCGGCTTTATGTGCAGGGGAGAGCCTTCGCAAATAGACCCGACCCTCCCCTAATCTTCATCATGTTAAAAATACCCAATAAGTAAAACAAACTGAAGTGCTGAGAGGTGGCACTCTACTGCCAACTGCGCTGCATAGAATTAGAGCGCTAAAAAGGAAGTGTGTGTGTGTGTGTGTGTGTGTGTGTAGCCCACAGATGTGTGAGGGGGATTAGGGTTTAAGAAGACTGAGGTGACTTAGCGTGCAAATCTCCACTAAGCAAGGCTGGTTTGTACTGCAACCACTAATATTAGTCCACAGATAAACAGGCCACAGCGTACACTCAGAGCTTAGGCACATACCAATAATGGATGCTTGCACTAAATTCAATGTTCAATTACTATGGCTGCTCAGAGACGTTATGTGCGACACTGACCTGAATACAAATAATCTCTAATCTGATACAGACATAATAGTTCATTTCCTAGATAGGCCCGGGATCATCTCTAACTGTGCCAAAAGGCAAAAGACCAACAGCTACCTGCAGTTTATTTTGGACTTAAAGAGATTACTACAAAGCCAGACAGTACAGAAGCACTCAAAAGAAACAGTTTTTTGCCATGCTGGGACCTTAAAGATTAAGCATTTTGAAGAATATAGGAGGCCAAAGAAGCGCAGCAGTGCTTGAGCTGCTAATGTCTGTCTTGGTGTGTAAGGTCAACTTTTTGATATTTGACAAAATTGTATGCTTTTTTTTCTGTGCAGTAACAGATTGCAGAAGCATAAAGAACTAAATGTCACAGGGGCCTGGCTGCCCTCAGGCAAGTCTCTTCCTGCCCTCCTGTTGTGTGACAGTTCTGTCTTTTAGCAGCAGGTTGTTTGGCACTGCCAGGTCATGTTCACGGACATAGTCAGCTGCAATCAAAGTGTATCTGTGTCAGTGACTGTACTGGCTAAACAGTCCACGGGGGTGACTTAAGGCGGTGGGAGGACAGGAGGAATCTTCATCCTTCTCCTGCAATTTTTTTCTATTATCTCTATCCTCCGCTCACTCTCAACCTCTTGTCCTCAGTTTCTGGCCAATGCGATAAAAAGTACTGAAGTTGCCAAATGAGTGTGAGAGTGAAAATGAGAGCGCGAGAGGGAGACAAGTGTGCGATAGAGGAGGAGGAGAAGTGGGAGGAGGAGAGATCAGCCTGCCAAAACAATAAAAGGAGTAAATAGCCAGTGAGAAGCAACAGATGAGGGTAGTAGAGAGGCAGTGAAGGATTCTTTTGGCTTTCAGACCACCATGCCTTCGGGCGCTATATAAAAAGACCAAGCATTTCATCCAAGAGAGAACACAGAGAAAACAAACAAGCAAAAAATAAAGAAAATAAAATAAACAAACAAACAAAAAAAGAGGTAAAAACAAAGTTAGCCAAGAATATGCCGACACAGCACTGTCCAGAGAAGCCAACTCCGAGCCAAACCCCCCCGCCCTTCTGTCCTTCCACTGTACGCTCTCTTCTTCCTCGCACCACCTTCCCATCATCCCTCGCTCCCTTCTCGCAAACACGTGCACGACTGCCTGCACGCACGCACGCAAAGCATGCAATCAGCCACACAATCATTCACACACCAACCTCTGCAGTGGGTATTTCTCCCATGGAGCATCTGGCAGAGGTCCAGATGGTGCCAGGCTGGCTCCTTTCACTGTGCCTAGTCCAGCTTTACCCCCCTGCCAGACCAGTGCCCACACCCCATTCTGCCAGAATTACCCCATCTAACACACACACACAGGCACTGAGAAAGAACTGGCTGAATACCCTCACTACGCCAGCAAAAGAAAGAATAGAGGACGACAAAAAACAAGCGGGGAGGGCGACTGACTGAGCCTACAAAAGAAGAAAACAGGCTGAATATGGGGGAAGGATTCATGAAAAGGATTTTTTTCCCCAACTTGGATGAGATATGGGCGTAATTTCTATCGTGTGCCTTTGTTTTCAAGGATATCTGAAAAGCACAGTGCATGCTATACAGTACAGCGGGAGTGAAGCGGAATATTTTGGTCACCTTTTGTTGCTTTTAGCATGGCACTTGTAGGTGGCTGGACCAGAACCAAAACATCGGACCTGACGCCCTACCACTCTGCTTGAATCAAGGTTGCCACCAGTCAAGGGCACAACAATCTATCTGTTGCTTAGCAGATAATAGCATCCAGTTTGACGTGGTTCGGCGGGTATTTAGTCTTTGTTAGCCTCTGGTTCGACCCGTGGTTCCGTGTTTCTCACCCGTAAAACTGGAGTCCAAGCGCTGCTGCCTCCTCGCACACAGACACAGGAGAAGTACTGTCCCTGGATGCCAAAACTGGTGATGGAAGGTCGATTTCCAGGCTGGTCTGTTTATTTCCTTCCAAAAAAATAAATAAATAAAAAAATCCATTCTCTCTCTTTCCCTCTCTCTTCCCCTTCCCTCCCTCTTGCTATTCCTCTTTCTAGCTTCACACAGGTTGGCAGGGAGTCAGGCACGAGTTGTCGGAGGAGGCTGATGCTTTATACTGGTGCCAACTACCCTCTGCTGTATGGGAGGATGGGTAGGGGGTGAGAAAGAGTGGGGCAACCCAGGGGAGGGGAGGAAAGAGGCAAGACTGATGTGAGGTGGTCCATTTTTAAGAACAGTAAGAGGTAAGTAAAGAAAACAATGCTGCTTTGGCCTTTAAACAATCAAGCCGACCGCATTTAAAGCTGCTGCTGTCCAGGGTTCGGAAAACTGTCCACACTCTAAAGAGCACAACTTTCAAGCCAGTAAGTGTATTCCATACATACTGTATCCTAGCAACAGAAACAGCTGCTATGGAGATGACTACCTACTATAGCATCAGCTCCATTATCTGCTTCCAGCAAAATGGAGGCACATCCTGTTGGGGCCTGTTGAAAAATCTATTTCAAAAGTTGAATTGATGGGAAAGGAAGGGGACAGCATCCAGAGTGGACAGCACAAACACAGAAACAGATCTTTTTTTAACAGCACAGTAAAATTTGAAAAAAAAAAAAAAAACATAACTAAAAACTCTACACACGCTCTCTGCAGATTTACGAAAGCAAATCCATCCATTTTACACACAGCCTATGTCACAGGGGGATAGAGTCTATTCCAGAGTACAGTGGACAAGATGCATGGCAGGTTATTCAGGGTCTCTGTTGACTTAAGCGACTGCGGCATGAAAACCAGATCACCTTGAGAAAACCTTACACAGACACTGGGAGAGCAAGCAAACTCCAAATTCTGGGTTATGTTTCTGCACCGAGGTACCTACCAGTTGTAATCAGCAAACAACAGTGCTGCCCATGAGCAACAGATCTCTCTCATTTATTTATCTCATGTTTGTACAGATAAGTTGCACGCTTTCTCACTTGCTTACATACTTTTTCCTTTTTCCTCTAAGCTCTCCCCAAAGGCAAAAAAAAAAAAAAAGCAAGGGTATCAGGAGAAAGCGGAGAAAGAACAGGGAAAGAACGCCAGAAATATATCTTCGCCTGCTTTCTAAGAGTTATAGCGAAACATGTAACAGAGATTGATTTTGGTCAGCTGACCTTCCCCATCCTGTTTAGGAGAAATATTGGCAGTCTATCCTGCACTGACTCAAAATAATAGCTACTGTGCCCCTACCATGTAGCAATCTGCCACTGGATCATTCTCGCCAAGGTCATAGAGTACATTATACAGACTGGAGCGAAGGGAGGGAACTCAGGACAACAGGACGTCTAAACAAGGAGCTTCTTTAAAGAAGCTGGAGGGCGAGAAGCAACTTTCAAACATTTGTGATCTTCATTGTAGAAAGGGGACAAGCGTGCACAGACACACACAAGGCTGGGACTGCACAGGGCATATGTGGAGACAGTTCTTGCGATCCTGAAATTACTCATGCTTGCTGGCCCACACAGGCAAACACAGAAGCATGCTATTCCAACACACACATACACACACAAGAACAACCCCGTCCTCATCTAAACTGCCCCCCCATTGTGAAAGGGGAGGAACAGATTTCTGCCATGCGGTGTCTCCGAGCTGCTTCGACAGACGGAGAGGGAACTTACGATGGGGCGGAGCCTTCATGCGCATAATGCCCAGATGGGCTCCTGGACGCTGCGACACCACTTCCTCCTATGCACTCACACCCAGCTCCCACAATGCACTTTGAGGATGCTACTGTCTGAGGAGGTGATGAGTGGGATCACACAGTTCATACGTTCCTCCTTTGTGGCGCACTCCTACCAGCTTTCCACGCCCCAATATAGCAAAATGAAAAGGTGAATGAAAGGTTAAGACAGACTGTGATGCTCGGTGCTGCATTGTGAGAATTAATGAAATTACTAATAGTTATTCAGAAGTAGTGACATGTGTGGAAACAGGAACATTGAAGAAAAAATTTGTAGGAACTGAAACATTATCTGAGTTCCTGTATTTCTCTAACTGAGCTGATTTCATCAACAAATCTTTGCAATATATCCCAGATTTTGGTATCAATGCTGTCCAAGACTAAAATGACAAAAACACACAATGGGTTTAAACAGCATTCCTGCAAAGGTACCCTACGCATACTTGGTGTAAGAGGTTAAGCACGCTAGACATACATGTTTGAATGCCGATGTAAAAATCCATAAAAAGTCCATACGGTCTATAAATGTCAACAGAATGTATCAGATATTAACATAGAACAGTGATGTTCATCTGCATCACTGTATTGACGATCAATGATGAATACAAACGCTGCACAATCTGTGTGTGACACCACGGTGGCGGCAACTAGTGTACATAATGCAAAGGAACATGTTACACGGAAACTGCACAAGAGGAAAACACATTAGAGAGAGAATCAGCCGCAGATGATGCGTCACAAATCCGATGCCCCCAACAGTTGCTGTGAGGGCTGAAGTTGTGCTTTGCAACTTCACAGCACAACACAATCTGACGATGGTTGACCAACAACCTGAACTCACACATATGTTGATTTTTGATTTTATTTCACTTTTTATAATCCGTGTGATTGTATACATATATATATATATTTGCCGAACCGATTCACATGGGGGAACATCCATGTAACTGATGTATAAGTGAGCACGTATGGTGAGATGAGGTTCTCACAGAAAACCCTCAAAGGGGCAAATCACTGTTGATATTGGAGGAATGCAGTGTGACACGTCATACTATCAAATTTGATCATATTTTACGACAATAAGACAGAATGGATTTATTTAAACCCATCTAAGTGCTGCTAAAGCCTAACGTTGTCCACGACTTGCTGCTTTGACTGACTTTCGAACATAAATGGCAGAACACACCAAACCTTAACTGACAAATCCTGCAGGTTTATATCCAGTCATTGTGCAATCATGCATTTATTTTTGTTATTTCTCAGTCCCTGGCATGTGCGGACTTATCTCTGGACGTAATTTTGCCACTGTTGCATGGAGGTGAAGTCCATCTTGTTGCTGCTTGTTTCCTACACAATTAAAACATTTTTTTTTAAAAACTAGAAAATTAGAGTTTGCTGAGGGAGCTTAACGCCACACAGAACCTAAAGTTAGGCCTAAAAACAAGCATATGTTTGGAAGAAAGTTGTACATTAGATGCATCTGTCACCTGAATCCTTCCGTAATTCACTTCATTGTGTTTCAGAACTCAATATAAACTTAACATAGAAGTATATCCATAATATATAGACCTATGTGTAGATTAATACACTAAATCTCATTACAGTTCTTAGATTTCTGCAAAATGAGGCCGTGTTCAGTCATTACTTCCTCATAGGTTGTTCACTCGCGTGACCTCATTTGACCAGAACAGTTCAGCAGGTGTCAGCTGTTTTTTTCTTTTTTCTTAGAGACCGCGGTTTTATTTACCTGCCACGACCATTTTCTCCTCTCGTCCCTTCAGAGCTCGATCTCTGCTCGGCAGCTCAGTCTTTGCTGACATTGTTTCAGCGGCAGCGAACGAGCGCGAGGAGCCAAACGGTGCGTAAATTGTGTGTTTCGGTGAAGGACTGCGGCCGGGTCTTCCGGGATGCCTGCATGTCACCGCGCGTCGTTACGTCCCCTCCGCTGAAGGTGAGGGACGGACCGGAGGGAGGGGAGGGGGGGGGGGGGGGGGGGGGAGGGACGAGGGGGGGGACGGCGGCAAAAAACGCCATCAATATGAATATTCATCGTGCGTGGGCAAAGTCGTGCACTGCATATTAACTAGTCAAGGGGTTAATATGACTTTGGCACAAAAGCCTGCAGAGCGCCGTGTGCGGGAACGATATTAAATTTAAATAAATATCCGCGGCGTTCAGCATGCAAATGAGCCGCTCGCCAATTATGGAGCTCTCATTCGGTGGGAGGCGCTTGTGGTGCACCAGGCTGGCATGTGGATGTATAGATGGTTGGGTTCCCCCCCTTCTGTTTTTGTGGTTCATTCCTGCATCAAGGAATGCGTGTTTGGGGTTAATGTGGATGAAGAGTCCACCGGTAATATCCCACAAAACGGTTTTTAGACCTGCTTCATGATTAATTGAGCTGCAAACAGTGGTCATGTTCCACAGTCTTCCACACTATTGGGTGTCCTCCTCTTTCATACTCCTTAACCCTATTCAGTGGCGATTCCAGGTTTTATTTTTAGGGGGGGGGCAATGGGGGCCAATGCTATATTTTGGGGGGCATCCAATGACTGTGTTATTCACAGATGTAGCCTACAGCAACTTCTCGAGAAGTGTTCTTTACTTGTACTCACATTGTGTGACTAAATATAGACCTAACCTGATTAAATAGATCTAACAACATAAACATGATGTGGAAAAGGTTTCTGGTCAGAACATATTTGTACAGTATGGATTGTACAATAACTGCTTCTTTCAAAAGCAGCTCATGACCCTCAGACTGATTCACAGTGTAGACTAATGTTAAAATAAAGCCTGATGGCTCAAGGTAAACTAATATCATACAAACATGTAAATACACACATAAACACACTGCTCTCCTCTTTTACATGAACAATGTTGTCCTTAATTTGCTCTGAGG
This sequence comes from Stegastes partitus, assembly GCF_000690725.1. NCBI lineage: Eukaryota > Metazoa > Chordata > Actinopteri > Pomacentridae > Stegastes > Stegastes partitus. Next base: position 278,944 of record NW_007577779.1, read on the forward strand.
AACGTCTGTCTGTCCTGCTCTGCCTTTCACCTGGTACTGGACTGGTCCTGCTTTGGATGCCTGTCCTCAGAACCGTCCCCCTGAACCTATCTGGGTTCACTGGTCTGACCCTCACATGGCTTCTTCTTAACTCTATTCAGGACTTTTGGGCTCTTTTGGACCCCAGGCCATTTGGTTTAGGTGACAGGTATTGTTTTATTTTTTTTTAAGTTTTGATGATTTTTTTTTAATACACAAAGAGGGACATTTGTTCTGCATTTGGAACCAAAAATATGTCAACTTATCAGAAAATTTACTCATCATAGTATAAAAGTCTACAATGAATACCAACAAATATTTTTGCACATATTCTTTCTTGGGTTCCAATGGACTCTGAAAGACCTTCTACGTATGGCAACATAAAAGTCCTGAATAGGGTTAAACTTGATAGCCGTGTTTTTTTGTTTGTTTTTTTTCATAATTTTGGTATAATATCTGTATGGAAAAGTAACATAAAGCTGCATTTAAGGCACATAACTTCTCTAGATATGAGGTTCAGATGTGCAGAATGCTGCAAACTCCAGGTAAAAGTCTTCTTGCCGGTCATCAGTTGTCTGACATCTCTGCAGCAATGGATGCTGAAGTCTTGGATCAAAAGCTCAACATAAAAAAGAAAGACAGACACAAGAGCAGAGCCGGGAGAAAAAAAGTAATCAAGTGATGGAAAATCAACTACGATTTCCACACTTGATTGTTTCTTGAAGTTTTCTTTTTTTGATTAAGGCATTTCTGGTGTCCTTTCTATTTAACTGTAAACTTCTGGTTTAGGACAGCTGCTAGGACAACACAGGGCATTTTGGGACTCGGCTGTGAACTCTGGGAAATTCCGATGGATATGTTTAGCTGGTTTCCAGTGATTTATACGAATCATTTCATTAATGACGCAATAAATCATCGGTTCACCCTAGACTAAGGATTGCAGTGGACTAGTGGTCGAAGACACAAAGTAGCTGTGGCATCCTTGGTTGGATGTCGTACCCTTCTCCCTCTGCCTTCACATTTCCTGTCTGATTTGCTACTGTAACCTATCAAATGAAGGCAAACTAATTCAACTATCGATCTAAAGCTGTCACTCAGAGTCACAGGCCTGCATTCGTCAGAAACCCGATTCCATGGCGCTCTGATTTTACTTCAACTACAGCCAGACCAAGTGATGCGATAGTAATGACGGTGATTATTTACGTGTGGGGAACTTAAAACGTTGTGTGCGCTCTGATACCAGACAATGAGGATAACAAAGAATTCAGGGCATTGTTCCTATATCCTGCAATCCAGAATAACATCACACCCCTGCAGAAATCCTCCTTTCCTCCCGCTCTCTTCCTCTTTCTCTCTCTCTTATCTGCTGGGGAAATGAAGCTCAATCACCTGCGGAGGAGCTGAGGGCGGCACAGGGGACTTTGCAATGCAAATGCCAGGTAATTACCCGAAAGCTAGGAGAGTGGAAGCACACAGATGAAAATAGAGCAGGCAGAGAGTGAGGGAGCGAGAGCGATAGAAAGAGATGAACCGAACACTGGGTTCACATGCCTGTTGATGCAGGATGATTGGGGTGTTTTGGAAGGAGGGGTGGGATGGGGATGCAGGAGGAGGAAAGGGGAGTAGGGGAAGGAAGAGGTGAAGAGAACCACAGGGATAGATGAGAACAACACACATAGAGAGAGCCCACGTCGTGTGTTAATTTCCTCCCTGTGTGTGCATTTGTAAATGTGTGTGTGCATTCCTCTAACGGATGATCAATAAATGTAGTGTCTTCCCGTGTCTCTGCTGTGAAGGTGAAAGGATCTGCTTTTAATTTTGAAGAAAAAAAAACAAACACTTTTTTTTTGCATGAGTACAATTGTAGTTTGCACAGAAGTGTGTGTGCGTGGATTTGTTTGTGCCTGAGTGCTCGTGTGCACATTGGCATGTGTGTTTATGAGGCCCGTGTGCACTGGCGTGTTCTCTCTAATGTGCGCTTGTGTATGTAGTGTGTTGCGTGCGCACACGGTGGCTGATTGCATATGTTTGTGTGTGGTTTGTGTGTTGTAGTGGGGGATTTAGTGAGTATGCCAGCTTGCAGCTGTTTGATTGTCAGTGAGTGAGAGCGAAGAGATGTGCAGATGTGAGTATCAAAGAGATTATGAAATGACCTGGAATTAAACACTGCAGTAGACTTTAACTGGGTATCATTGCATGTTAAGCCCCCTGTTTGACTGGGAGACGGTTGGGAAGCCACGTTACATACCTGCTTTTGACAGTTTAATGCAATTTTATTTAATGAGCCAAAATGCTTATTTGTAATTAAATACAGGACTCCAGCATTTGTTTGTTTGATTGTTTATGTGTTTGTGGAAGATATTATCAAGCAATAGTGTGACTCACAAGCAGTTTGCACCTCGACTCAATCGCTGCCTCTGATTAACATCTGAACAGAACAGGAGCCAGCCAACCAGAAAACTGTTTTGGCGATTTAGTGTAATTGTGGCTTTGCTAAAGTCTCACTTCGCCTAATTAGAATAATAAATCATGCCGCCTCGTTGTTTTCAAAGGGCCCTCCATCGTCTCGCCGAAGCAGGTGGGATTGTGGGATGGTGTGAAAAAACAAAGGGTTTGATTGCTCTGCTGAAGCTACAGTCAGTTAAAAGCAACATGGCGCTCTCTGGGGATTCATATTCAAAAGTAAGCCATATCAATTCATAGACCGGAGTGGGAAAAGCGAACTTGACAAATTTTGATTCATATGCTGGCCCATGCTTGACTTCACTTGATATAAATCACTTGGCTCATTGGAAAATGGAGAGATGAAATGGGGGTTTGTTTGAATGACACGAGAAGCTGAGGGGAGATTGCACGTCGGTACCTTTGCAAGACGGTTGTTGTATATTTCAGAAGATTTCAATAGCAAAGTGAATACACATTTTGCATCGGCCACATTACGTTACTTCAGGTGACCTTGCAATGTAACATCCTCTCGCTCTTCTTCTCTGATATTTCAGGGAACTTTATTGACACCGAGTCCAAAGTCAATAGCAGGTAATGATGAAGAAAATGAGAAGGACATAGAATGATGTCCAATAATTATGCAGCCTAACTGATTAATTTGTAAATAACTGTCTACACAAATCCCTGTTTTAGTCAATAAAATGTCAGAACATGATGACTGAGAGCTCACAGTGCTGTCCTCAAATGTCTTGCTTTGCCTGACCAACATTTTCACAACCCAAAGATATTCAGATTATTCATAGAAGACAAAGAAATTATAAATATATTCACACTTGAGAAGCATAAACCAATTATTTTTGGGCCCTTTTTTGTTTAAACACTCACTCACAGAGCAAGCAGTTATCAAAATAGTTGCAGACTTTCTTTTGATTGGCTGATTGATTAATTAAATGACAATTTCAGCTTTCAGCAATCAGTTTAGGAGTATGCCAAATGGAAGCAGAACACCGCTGAAGTAAAGGAGTATTGCAGATAGATGATATATACCAACTTGTTATTTATAAATATTCTCAGTCATGGCAGATAAATATGAATTTCTATGAAGTATGTTCTGTATGCTTTGAGAACAACTGTGAGAACTTTCCCCAGTAAAGGAGGAAGTGCGTCTCTGTCTCAACCTTTCCTGTTCAACAATGATTACAAACTGTGTGCACTCGTTCTTTTTTTTGTTTTTGTCCCCCCCCCACTATTTTTTAATGTATTCTTCTCATGTAACAGTCACTGAGTGTGTATACTGTACACTTGGTCAGGATGCGCCTGTGCTTCTGAGGAGATAGTCTGCCAATTTGTCGTCTCTCTTTAGAGCCATGTAGCATAACATTTTATTGTGAGTTTTGAAATCGTTATTTCAGTGGTTCAAATAATTAGATTTAAGGTTCACTGTGAAACGTTGTGTAGTGTGTAAGCTGTGCTTATGTTGTAATTCTGGAGCTCTTGTAACTAAATAGGTTAAATAGCTCGTGTTCGACTGATCATTTGTGAGACAAGGAACTCTTCCGTAGATTAATTATTTGGGAGCTTTTCTTTGTAAACTTGCTTGCACCCTAGAGACTGACGTGTTTCGGATCACTGTTGGATGCTTGTCCCTTTAAAAGACGTAATGCATCTTTTAAGGCCTACACTTTTGTTGCATGCAGGTCTGTAGTCATGGTCCTAGGTGTACACCAAATACTTGTGTTGCTTAATTTGATCTTTAGTAAGGTGCAACTTAAGGAGCAAATTTAGCTTCTTTTTTCAACCTGGAAATAAATATTCAGATCATTAATTAAGTGTGCTCTATTCACTCTCTATATTTATTGAACAGGATAATTCTCTTTTACACACATTCTTTTACAGATATACTGTGTTTTTTTCCCCCCTTACGTAATATTAGTTTGGCAAATATCTACTTCAGATTTTTCCCCTCACCCCTAATTTTTAGACATTTGTGAAATTTCTCTCTGACTTTCTCTTCTTGTCTATTTGCTCTGTGCACATCAGCATCATATGACTGCGTGCCATCGATGCAAGCAGAGGCAGCGGAAAGAGGCAAACACGGAGAAAGCGAGGGCTGATGTGAGTGAGCCGAGTGCAGCTATGTAACGCCAGTCCACTTCCTCTCACTCCGGTGCTCCACCCATGCTAAGAGTGGCTGGGCTAAGCTACTCTTGCCCTACATACAGCCTAAACAGCAGATTACTGACTGTCCTTCTAATCCTATGCACCAGGGCATGTGCCACTGTCACCAAGCACCAACCATCCAATCACCCTGCAGCCACCGTCACACAGTCCCTGCTGTTCTGTTAGCTGTGCAAACCCTTCCCCCCAATCCAATCCATAACATCTCCTCGGTTCCTGTTTTTGGTCAGCCATTTTGGAGTTTCGGTTTTACCTCTATCCAAATAATGCAAGCAAGGAAGAAGAGATATCAGAATACTTCATTCCACTCACTTCTCTCTCTCTCTCTCTCTCTCTCTCTGTCTTCCCTAGCAACACCCTGTCCCATCCCTGTGCACCCAGTGCCCCCCACCCTCTCCCAGTTTTAACCTCCTCATGACCACCTGGCATGGGATAGCTTCCTTTAGTCCCCTCAGCCTCACCTAAACCACCAGGCCTGAGATTAGGGTTAATCTGGACCTTGTGTCATCCTGTATCTATCCACCACCCCCACAGCCCTATTCTTTCCTCCCTGCCTCCCTCCCTCCTCTTTACCAAAGAGGCTTTGGTTTAAAATCCTTTATTGTGAACCCCCGCTCCCTTTGCAGTGTCTTTCTGCCTGCTGCCAACTGCAACTTTTCCTCCCGCACCACATCCTCAGCCAATCCTTGAGCAGATACTGGTAGAACCTGTCCCCAAGCTATACTGGTTAAGACATGCAAGCAAAGGATTTTTTTCATTGTCTCTTCCTTCAGAATAAATTTGGAATTAGGCAAGGACTGTCAAGTTTTGCAGATGCACTATGCTAAAATATGAAACGCGTTCTTGTATGGATGCATTTAGGAGCGTGCGCTAAGATGCGACTATACATAGAAAATGAGCACATTGTATGTGTTTGTGTGTACATGTTTATGCATTTCTGCAATTGTGTGAGAGCACTTGCCCAATTCATATGGACAAAGGAATTAGATGAGAGTCTGGAGAATTCATCCTCCACTCTACTGTCCCAGTCACCCAACCCCCAGTACATTTAGCCTGCTGGTTCCTCTCACCCCGAGGACAGAGTGAAGGCATGGAGGCCTGAGTTGGATGAAGAGATACTACAATGGTGCAGAGAGCAAAGATGCGTAGTGAAAGAAGACAAAAAGGGGGAAAGATACAAAGCGCTAAAGCCCCTTTTCATTTTTCTTTTTTTTTTGTCTCCAGAAATAAATGGCAAATTCCCCCTCGAGCAAAGTCTCCTGTCTTGAGTTGAAAGGCCAGCAAGAAGCATTTGGCACACAAATACTGGTGGAAAAGCAGAGGACGAGGAATGGAAGTAACAACAGATGTAGGCCTGTAATAAAAGGTCTTAATGTAAAGGGGAAAAGAGAAAGAGCCTTGAGCATGAGAACCTGCATGAGTCAGATGTTTGAACGATAAAACATCATGGAAGATAGAGTGAAATGATCAAAAGATGCTGAACTTATAATGTTAATGTCAAATCCCCTGTGTTACCGTAATCAGCCAATTTGTCGAGCGCTGTTTAATTTGTTCTGATTATACAATGTCTGTTTGTTTATTAAAGGGAACATAATGATTATTTATAGGGTTCCTAAAACCATTCATGAACACAAATGCGTAATACGAACTCGATGGCTTTATCATTTATGAAGTAGTCCATAATACACAGAGGTAGGACAGGATGCTAAAGGCCTTCTAAATGGATTAGGAATATGCAATCCCGAGCAGGAAGATGCAGGAGCGAGTGGTAGAGTGAGAGTGACTGATTAAAAGAGAGAGAACATGCTGAGAAAGGAAAAAGTCAGAGAGTGGGGGCAAAACGAAGAATGTTCAAACTGATTGCGCGAGAGTGCAAAATGTCCACAGAGAGAACGAAAGAGAGAGCGAGCGATGTAGTTAATGGATGTAAATTAATTGCTGTCATGTGGATTCTGATCCCAATAAATCAGGGTCAGTGTGGTCTCCGGTGCCATCTCTCCATGGCTGGGAAAAGGCAGGAGGGAGCCTTGATCTGATACACTGAGACACACGCTGGCGCTCACGTACACATGTATGCAAAAGTCTCACACACACACACACACACACACACACACACACACCACAAGGCTACTATTCAAGTGTAAGAATGGTAAGGATGTAAGTCTCAAAGTGCTGAACAAGAAGTCTAAGAAAAATTGATAAATGTGATAATCCCCGTGCAATTTGTGAAGGAGACGGGACGGAACTTCGTCCGCGCACACTTGCAAATTATCACAAAACTTTTTAGCTGAAATAAAATCTGAATAACAAGAAAAAAAGTTGAGAAATCAATGGGAATAAAAGTGATATAAAATAAGTCACCGAAACACTGCGACTGTAAAAGCTGCCAACGTGGTATTTTGGATTCCAGTGCCATGAGAAAGTATAAAGGGGGGAACCCTTTATCCCAAGGAGCTTTAAAAATGCACCTTAAGTCCAAACAGAATACTGGATGCCAACGAGTGCAGACCCTAACTGGGTTATAACGGCAATGTGGTCCAATGAATTAGCCATGCTTATTACTGAAAATTACCACTGTACTTTCTGCTTAACTAGGCTGCAAAATTGATTTACCTTATTTCCCCAGTCTATGACCATCACAAAGACATCCTGTTATTATGAGGGCTATGAGTATTATTGTACGTGTTAATCAGAAAATACGTGAACCATGTATTTTAATTACAAATCATACCAGGGCAATTTTAAAAACAAAAGCCTTCAACATTTAAAAAAAATCCAAAATGCTTATAATGTGTTGCCCACACATTAAAAGAAGCTGCCATACTGTAACAGCACCAAATCGTAATTCGGAGAAGGAAAAAAAATCACTGCTAATGTAAATGTTTTCATATTTTTTAAAAACACATCTCATTCATTACCCTTTACCGTACAGTACACCCCATATTATATACTGTACACTGTGTTTTCTTTGATACTGTATGCCCCAAAGCAAATCACTCATGTTCAAACAATAATATCTGAACATGAGAGAAATGGTGCAAAATGGGAAGTAGGTCACATAGCAATCTATTTGACAAAAAGGGATGGGGGTGGGGAACTGGGGCATGGTGTATGCAGAGGCAGCAGCAAAATGGAAGGTTTTTTGGGAACACAGATCAGATTGTGTGAGTTTATGTGTGTGTGTGTGTGTGTGTGTGTAGGATGACTGAACATAAGGTCGACCAAGAAAGTTACAAGCAGCTAAAACTCATTGAAAAACAGGTCGGTGTGAGATTTGGCTGATTGCTGATAGGATAGGACACAGATACATTATTTTGGTATTTAGCAAATATTACAAACCATACACACAAACAAATAAAAAAACACATTCACTTATGAGAGGCTTCATTGCCCACTCAAGTGAAACTGAAACTGATATAGCAGTCACTGGACCATATCAGCACATGTGACACAGACCGTGTCAGCAACATTGATCAGCTAACAATGAGCAGCCCCCCCCCCCAAACCCGGACACAACAAAATATATACACATGCATCTGAGCTGCGAGTATCGCCACTGATATTTACAGAGTAAATACCCAAAATCCACATAACCAACTGTAAATACATGTATTCCCCTGCACAGACACCCACACACTCGTAAGCTCTCCGGCTTCTTCCTGATCCCGTTTAAATCCTGTCATCACTGAGCATCATGTCTGTATGATTTGCAAGTGCATAAAGGCCGTATACCTCTGCGTCCCCTGCTGACCTGCAGGACTAAACACTGCAGCTTATCAAGAAAAACACTTAAGAAGAGTGAAGAAACGTTTGTTTAAAGATTTCGGCTCACATACCTCCAGGCCACAATTGTGTGTAATTGCTGAAAACTGGGGTGATTGTATTTCTTGCACACACAAAAAAAAGTTTAAATAAAAATGCTATGTAGTTAAAATAAATTCCAATGATAGGTTTTGACTTGCCTTTTTTTTTGGATAAATTCATTTTAAAAAAGAAAAAGCACTTCTCCTGACATCAAGATGAAGCAGTGATTGTGATGCAAAAATGAAAATTGGATTTAAATTGATTAGTTTTACTGACATAAATGGGACATTTCTATTTGATACACATCCGCAATAAAAACTTAACTTCCACAACCAGACCATACATTTTTAAAAAATGTTCTAAAATCTTATTTGTTACATTTTGAAAATAATTAAAATATTTAACAAATAATTACAACATCACTCGTGAATATTAGTGCATTTCACATGGTACAAAAATATTACACATGTGCTACAACAAATCAGTCTGTGCAGCGTTCATGTCTGTGGCCCTATTTGTATATTAAAAGACTACACACTGTATCCACTCCGAACACAATCTAGACAATCTGCACAGACCTGTAAAGCCACATTAACACATGAGAGAGGCTCTGAAGCACCAGTCTTTTCTAATGACTCGATAATCCGACCCAAATGCTGCCTGCTTGCTAATCTCTCCATCAGATTACCAAACTAGGGACGAGCACTGCCTATTTGTCCCAGCCTGTCTCTCTGTCTTCCTGCCTGTCTGTCTCTCCCAGCTTGTCTCTTTGTATAATCACTCGCCTCTTTCTCCTTGTATTTCTCTTTATAGAAAAAAAATAAATAAACAAATAAAATTTCGTTGCTTGCCTCCCTGTGATCTTCCTGGCTGTCTGCTCGTAGGGTTGCATGCCTGTTCGCCCGCTCTCATCCTCACATGTACAAGCTTTTAAAATGGAGGACGAGGTGGTAGGACATCAAAATGCAGTTACAAATCTCCTGTCTATCGTCGTGCCAACGTGCACCGGGGCAAACGTGCCTGATATGAACACATACACATATACGGCACAATACGCATGAAATGTATGATGTGTAATTAATCCCTGTAAATGACAAGGTTGCTGCTTTCACAAAGAAATACACATAAAAAATATCCTAAATTGCAAAGTGTATTCCACAAACAAAGGGAAAGAAAATCCATTTTTGTTAATGCTGCCAGTTAAACTATCTTCACTCTACAAGAATCTATCTCTCCATCCTCCACAAATGGAAGGCCAAGCTGTTTCTATCGCACCAGCCCAGAGCTCTGCTGTAACATTATTGTGCATTTCATGTAAACAGATCAAAACTAATGTCATATTTGTCACACACCAACCATGTCTGATTCTATATATTAACTATAAAACACTGATGCTGTTTTCTGCCTGCGAGGCCCTGCAAAATGTCTCTTTGATTTTACAGAAATCACTCTGTGCCTGCCCCTGTGCATGAGTACATCTGCTTGTGTTTACAAGCGTGTGCGTTTGGACTGATGTGTGTCTCCGTCTTGTATCCTGTAGCTCAAACTGCTGTTGACAGTCTACAAAAACTTTTGACATTTAGCTTTTCACAAAATAACACTTGACGCAACTAATGCTAACTGAACATGAGCCTGAATTATCCCCATATATCTGCCGGTTTGTGCAGCTTTATTGACAGGCTGGAGACACATTGTGTTTTCCATGAAAAATAATATAGCAAATTCTAGGACATGTGATTCCATCAAGGTATATGATTCTGTGTGATTTTAACAACAGATATTTTACGGTTTTTGCTGAAATGGAGATCAAAGGGTGTGAAGCGAATGTGTATCAAATTGCTACCACCGTGGAGACATGCAGCCGTTTAGGCTGCCTGGTTTTATTAATACCCGACAAATATCACACTGAGAGCAGTGGCCGAACCATAGGATTCAAACTTCCAGGATAACATGAAACTGCATCATTAAAGACAACTGAACATAAATAAATAATCAAAATCAACCTGTTCTGAACAAAGAAAGCAGGGCTGCTAATGTGATGTATAATAAATAAAATAAAAAATGATGTATTTGACATATAGATGAAAGAAGTGGATTGATTAATACTTAAGATAGAGTATAACAGCATCCTGGCATAAACAGTTCTGGGGGGAAAAAATGTAAAACTAAAATGACAATCATTATAAGAAAAAAAATGTCGAATTCAGTTGGATAAGTCAAAACATGAACACCCAAAAAATATACTCATACCGGATGGATCTCTTTCTGCACGGATGTGACAGATGTAGATGTTGACACATTTCAAAATAATGAGAAAGGTTAGGAGCGGGGATTTTGGAATGAGCTAAGTGGTGAAGTGAGGCATGAGACGGGAAAGAGCAGCGGCGGGCTGGAGGAAGCAAAAGATGGAAAAGGACTGGTAATAAAAAAAAAAAAAAGAGTGAGGTGAGGTGGACCCTGGTAGATCCAGTGCTGTTAATGGACGAGTGTCTGTGTGCAAGAGCCTGAGTGTGTGTTTGAGAGGGAGAAAGAGGAGAGGAGGTGAGGGAGGGTGCTTCTGTGGCTGTCCATTTCCCGGGATCAGCTGATGGTCGCGGATGATGGAGCGGAGAAGGGTCAGGGGTCAAAACCTTGCATTGTCAGCCTAGCTCTGCTATCCCATGGGGTTCCCTCCCCTCCGTCAGTCTGCCCCTCTTCCATGTCCTCCCCCCCCGCTGCCTCCTGCACATTTACATACATTTATCAACACTGTGTGTCGTTGCAGGCTTCGGGCCGGCCAAGGAAAAAAGAGGCTGCGCTGCATGCATTACTGGCTGGCTGTCCTTGCAGTCTGCAACGCTGCAGCTCATGCATTCATCGCAAAAATCGCATTTTTTGTGTATGTGCATCTGCATGAAATATGTATGTGCTGTATATCTGGACAAATTTGTGCGTCTCCATGCACATCTGTGTGTGAGTGTGTGTGAGTGTGTGTGAGTGTGTGTGTGTGTGTGTGTGTGTGTGTGTGTGTGTGTGCAGGACAAGACAAGGCCTCCCATCCCCCCTAGTATTAGGCCTACCCTCCTCACCCCTCATCCCTCCTCCCATTCCCACCACCCCCCACACACACCTCCCCCCACTTTGCCTGTGTAATCCCTGCCAGCTGGCCCTGTTGGCTAATCCCTCTGCACTGATCAGCTGGGCCACGCATCCAGTACGGGACAGGACAGGGACAGGGGCAGATAGGGGCGGGACGCTCTATATGTGTGTGTGTGTGTGTGTGTGTGTGTGTCTGCATGTGTGTTTGTGTGCGTGTGTGTGAGGTGGGGGGTGGTGTCGACCAGAAAGCATAAATTGAAGCCCGTGCCTTTGCCTCGGCGCAGTGTGTCTGTGTGTGAGCCAGTTGCCTGTTCCTCCTCGTCCGTCCATCCCTTATCTCTCCTTCTCCTCCTTCTCCCTTGGATCCTTATACATATATACCTTCCCGGCTTATATATGTATATTTTACGTCTTGGGCTTTTTTGTCTTCCTTTTTGGTTTTGTCTTGAGCAGATCCAAATGGATTTTTTTTCTCCTAATGGTGGTGACTGGGTAGAATTTAACTGAGTTTGTTTTTTTTTTCCTGCTACCCTCTCCTCTTTACCCTGACTGCATGCGTGACACCTGCCTGCCTCCCGTCCCTCCAGCCCCCTTGTCCGCCATCCCACCACCACCACCACCACCCCCCGTGTTGTGCCTGCTCCCCTGCTCTTCCCAACCCACAAGGACCTTCACAGGATGGAGCTGCGCAGTCACAGCTACAACTACAGCAGCAACAACAATAACAAAACCAGGACCAAGGACCTGAAAGGAGGAAATACTCTGCAGCTTCTCTTCTATTTTTTTTGCCTCGTCTTTAGAGAGGAAGGATATATTTGAATCTGAGAAAGAAAAAGAAAAATCCTGTTCTGTTTGTGCTACAGTAGCATTCTATTGGTAAAAATAGACAGACATTGAGCGCAGTAGTCAAGAGTAAAAAAAAAAAAAGAAAAAGAAAATGATTTTAGGTGTAACACCAGCAGTTTTTACTGGAGAGTCTTGTGTAATGGCGAAGAAGCTAAATTTTCCTTCTCATGTTTTTGCTTTGTGTCAAACATCTGTGTATACTCTTTGCTAAATTATGTATATACAGTTTATTAATCACAGGATGGAGACTGTTGTTATTTAGATCATGTTTTCCCGTCTGTGCAGGGCTATAGTTGCATGCGCAGAGTGCACACAGAGAGAGAACAGTAGAGAAGAGATGGAGAGTAGGAGGGAGGGAGGGTAAGGGGTAGATAACGACACAGCTTTACCAACTGTAATGAAGAACTGCTTGGTCTGGTTAAACCGTACCAAGCTCTTAATCAGGAACAGGGGAGGCAGTGCTATGGTGAGGATCAGGCATAGTGATGCATCGCAGCGCGTTCTCATATACATCCAGTCGTCATCCTTTGTTTTGCTCTGGGAGGAAGATGGTCTGCAGGAATGGTAGCAATCAGGTAGCTGGGCTGCTGCTCTCTTTACGGTGCAACAAAGGTAGCTTTGCTCGCTCGCTCTATCTCACTCCCTGTTTCTCTGTGCTCTCCTCTCTCTGTGGTGCTTTTTAATGATGTGCTGTAGTATGTGTATACAGAGAACGTCTTAATGATGTGAATCTTGCTTTAATGATCACGAGATGTATTTTTTTTTTGTTGTTCATATTTTGTTGCTGGAAACCCTTTTTCTTGCACATCCAAAAAAAAAAAAAAAAAGCTGCATGCATTTACACACTGTGGGCTGTTCAAACAGCAGGATTCACAATGTCATTGGCTTGTACCATGTATATTTTTTTTCCTCCAGTATTTGTCTATGTCGAAAACATGATTTCATTGCAAAGGGAAAATGCATGTCAGTGTGGGATTAGCATGCAATGTATTTCTGACGTGTGAAAAGGACCGCATAGCTGCCTGTGAGCCCATAGAGATGAGAGATCACAGGTGAGGAGAGAGGAAAGTCAAACGGAAGAAATGTAAAAAAAAAAAAAAGAAAAAACACAGGATGTACTTTTAGGACTGAGAAAGTGACACCATTTAGCAAACAGGGCACATGTTTAGGGACAGCGTTTGGTAAAAGCGTGGTAAGTGACAGTTTGGAAACAGAATATGAGAAGTAGCTGGGAACGCTTTGGAAGTTTGGGTTTGAGCTCTTTGTGTTCACAGTGGACCTTGATTTAATTTCAATACAATTAAGGCACGCGGTGAATGCCAAGAGAGAAGCCACAGTCTTCGCTCACCTGAGAGACCAGCACCAACCCGCCACAGGACAGGAGATAACTGCACAGATGGATGTTCCCTACAATCCTATGAGATTAACCAGAGAAGCAGGAGAATAAGCATTAGGGCAAAGTTACAGAACAGGGACTTAAGACAGGCGAACAGGTCAGTTAATGGAAACGACAGAAGGTTTATTATTAGGACATGGAGGCAACACACAACAATCACTGGGCACCAGTCTACTAATCTACCGGTTTCCATAATGTCAGAACAGACAGAGCCATAGGCAGCCTACCAGTGTCGGTCCTTTGGCCAAATGGACAGAGGGATCACACTAGGGGGATTTGCCATGTGGTGACAGAGGGCCACTTCAAAGGTCTGTGTGTTTACGCATGAGTGTACACTTGCCCTGTCTGAGAGGAAGATGAAAAACAGGGTGAAGATGTTATAAGGGCATGATGTGCTGTTAGAGAATTTTCTTTTTTTCCAGCTCTGCCATTAGGCCTCCTATCACAAAATACAAAACTCCTCTGAATCACTCTCATGCATGCTGATTTATTCTATTCCCAACAATCAGATTCCAATAACCATCCATACTCTAAAAAAATCCGCCTCTACGCCTTTGCTCCTTTAATATGATCGCTTCTTATTTTTTTTTGTTGTTGTTCGTGAGTTTCGGTATCACGCCTTTGTGTTTTTATTCTGAAAAAAAAAAAAGTCTCAATAAAGAAGTCATATCATGGACTACATTTCTGTTTGTACTATCTAGTATTTCTTTTCAAAGTAAAAAAAATGAATAAATTAATAAAAAGCCTAAAGCACATCAAGTAATTTAAATAATGAGCTTCAGTTCTACTCCTATAATCACAGAGCTGCATCAAATGATTCAAGCTGTAAATCACTGTAGGCAACAGAGATGTGAGCTGACCTACATCTCAGATGATGGAGGCGGAATACGCAAAAAAAAAAAAAAGACAGAGAGAGAAAGAAATTTTGAATTTTGCATAGATTCTTATTTGACATATTTTACTTACTGCTGTAGCTGTAATTATTAAAAGGGTATAGTCTAGTCAAAATATGACTCAGTGTGTTTATCGTAGGAAGTATACGTAACATCATTACAAAAACATCAGAGCAAAATTTAGCCTGGAGAGATTTTAACTATTTTTTTTCCCCACAACACATTCAAGCATCTTTAGTAGACCTATATGCTTGAGTGGCATTTAATTATTGACTGTCATCTCCACACAATTGGAGCGTGCAGTAGGCAAGTGTGCCACATATGTTAAGACAGAGGTCATCAACTGTTTTCAGCAGGCCCCTTTGCCTGCCTCTATATTATGCATTTTCAAAACTCTCATTTCAGCTGAGGGGGGGATTCAATATATCAACAGTGCAGAACCCCTGGCGATGGAGAGCAGGTGACCATATAGAGAGGACGACCCCACCCCCCACATGACAAAAACATTCATTATCATGACATATTCTTTTTCCTAAATAGCATGTATACTATTTTAGCTGCTCCCGCTTTCAGTTCTGAGAAATATTGCTGACAAATTCATGATGAATGTAAAATTTCAGGGCAATGAGCAGGAAGATATTTCTAATCAAAATTAAGCAGTTTTTTAAAAAAAAAATTAAATTTAAAAAAAACTTATTTTAACATGAAGCAAATACATTCTTTGTGATGTATAAAACAAAAGTGCAGATAAAAAGTGCCTAAAATTGCCAGCAGTGGAATTTATAAATATAGTTATTTAATTTTTTATTCTATTAAAAAGAAAGCAGTCCAGATGCATTGGTTGTATAGAACGCGTTTTGTGTTTTGCATAGTTTTGAGCACTGCTTGTGTTTTGTTGTTGTTGTTGTTGTTGTTTTTCCACTTTGTCTATGCAGGCTTTCTGAAACAAAATGCGCGAAAAGCAGAGAAGAAATCTAATTTAGTCATGTAAATAGAGGTCGGGTCGGCGACATGGTGAAGCGTCACTAATGGAAGAAAGAGATGGATGCCTTGTGATAATGAGGGGAAAATAAAGAAGAACCATGACCTTGCAGTGCAGTATGAACCCACAGACAACGCATTTAATGTGCACCTCTCTGTCTGAACACAGGAAATAATAAGCTACAATAGATATGATTTAAAATGTTTTCTCTGTGGGGGGAAAGAAATGCACGTTCGTAGACTTAACGTTTGAAAAGTGTAATATGCAATATCTTGCATGTGCGCACACTGGATTCTTCCTGATGAATGTATTGTTTTAAGCTGTGTCTGCATTGGAGTTTACTGAGAGGAGACTGACTGGTGATCATTCAAGTGCATCTTGTGAATTAAACCAAGACTTGGAATTTGTGAAAATGGGAAAAAAAAAAAAAAAAGTCCTTCACCAACAATCATCGTAGTGCAACTTGTGTTTTTCTTTCTCCATCTCATCCAATACGTTTACCTCCATGCGCGCGTTAAGACATGTCGACCCTCAGCTCATCCTTCACTTTCTCCTCTTTTCACCCCCTTTCTTCTCCTCCTCCTCCTCTTCCATCGTCTCGGTAGCTGTATCTGCTTCTGTTTTATGGCCACTCATTTGCATCCCAGGAGGGGCTAAAAGGCGTCCCCAGAGACGCGCCAAGATAAGGGTCACAGGAGATCCCCTCGAGGCAGCGCGTTTGCCACGCACCCTCCACGCTGACACGACACGTGCCGTCGACCTCCCCTTTCGACACCCGCAGACCCGCACGACACGCACACGCGGTCGTCTTGCTCTGACATTTTAGTGCTAAAGCAGTGATGCTCGTCATTTCTGTTCCTTTCAAAATATTTTTTGTAAACCTAAATTCCTTTAATAATTATAGTAACAATTATATTTCTCACAGTACATGCAGTCTTCATCACTTTTTGTAAGCAAGTGTGCAGTGAAGAGGGGCAGCCATCGACTACTTCTGTTTTTTTTTTTTTTTAAAGATTATGAACCAAAAGGCTCTTTGGAGGAAGAGGCTTTATCTGTATGGCCTTCATTTCCTAATTAAAAAAAACAAAACCAAAAACTATATAATTGTTTTTGTCATACCAAAGTAACTTAACCAGGAACTATTGTCTTTTTGGTAAGTTAGAAAATAAAAAGCATGAGGTACCAGATTTAAAAAACAAAACAAACAAACAAACAAACAAAAAATCATATATCCTGGTGTAAACAAACCTGACACCAGAAAATAGTCACTTTTGCTATTGTTTTAATATATAAAGGCGTGCAAGTTGTCTACACAGTGGCCACTTTGTAAAGAAACTGTCCATTGTTTAATTTTGACGTCAGTTTTTACCAGTTTAATTTTTCAAATTTTAAGGAAATATTTTCAAAATTAGCAGCTCCACATTTCATCAGTGGTGGTGCAACTTATCCTCTCCACTTGCAGGCCACATACAATCATCAAATTGTATATATGTAAATATTTATATAATTTATTTACAGTAGTTTGAATAATTAGGGGGAAAAGAAACAGAAATTGAGCCATACTTCTGATTTAAAAAAAAATAAAATAAATAAATATAGCCACGTGCCTTAACGCAGTTACCCTTTCTGGAAAACTGTCAACACCAGACAGAGGAAGCTGTACTTTTGCCAAAATGAAAAATGACCAGCAGTAAACAGTCCTGTGTCGCCCTCTTGTGACCGTTTCGTTCAGTACAACCGATAGGATTAGTACAGAAAATGGCGGATTGCAGATTATTTATAGGCAACACACCAAGTCAGGCCATGAGACTGCATAGGTACACGCCCTGTAAGTAGGAATCATTTTTTCAGAATGTTTTCACTCATTTCTGTCTTATCAAATTGTTGTCCGTTTCCATTCCTCGAAGCCTACCAAGTGAGGGTTTGCCTACTTGTCTTTGCTCAGCTTTAATCTACTAAACTAGAATCAAACCTGGTCAAGTTTAATTGAAAAGCCAATTTACATCAACAGTGCCTCAGTGTAAAACAGATTCTGTCCTTCATGCACAAATAACGTTGCAGTCGGCTACATAAGTAGTGTCTGGTCCCACAACAAATCAAGTGCAACATGGTATAAACACACTTTGCAGCATACTCAGTACATCGCAACAGCCATTAGAGCCCAAACACTGGAAAGAAGAGGACACAAACACAGTAGACAGAAACAACAGGCCCCCATGTGACTACAAATGGCCAATGAGGAGAAGAACCCACATGTGACTTTGTGGAGCATCTTTATTATGCCACAAATAAAAGCCAGTAGTTCTGAAAGAGGACCTTGCATTTTTTTTTTTTTTGTCGTTTTTCTTTTTTACTCACCAACAATGACATTCTGAAAATGGTCAAAGCTGAGTGTGATGGTATAAGTATGTATGGTCAGGTGAGCAGAAACAAGAATGTGGGAGTGTCGAGGACAAGGTGGATTTGGAAAGTAGAGAGGTAAGAAAAGCAGGGTGCCATGGTGTGAATTGAAGTCTGGATGGGGGGTGGGGCAGGTTGAATGTGAAGGTTAGCAGAAAAACATTCATTAATATAGCCTACCCATGTGAACAGAAAAAAAAATACACAGACATGCCGCATGACAAAACTGCTTTCCACAGTCAAACAAGGGGAATGCACACCATTCTGCTGAATATACCACATTTATTACTTTTGAACTGATTAATAGAAAGAGTGGGGGCAAGGCCACTCACATCACTGTCTTTAGAAAATGGAGAGGGAAGGGAAAAAAAAATGAAAAAAGAAAGCAGCCCAAAGCAACAATGAATTAACTTGTCTAAGAGAAAGAAAGAGGGTAAATTAAGTCCAATGAAGACTGTTAACAGAGGGCCCCAAATTTTCAGACCATAAAATTATAGTGAGCAAGGCTCATCAACTTAACATTTCTTCTGCTTTCAAACACTTGACCCCCTTCCCTACTCTTCCTCCATAGATCCTCCTGACCCTACCTCCCCCACACACTCCATCCAACACATGGGAAAACAAAATAGAGGGCCTTTCTGAACATTTGCAGTCCTCTTGAACAAAAACATGGCAAGCATGTACAAAAGATTCTGGAGTGAGCGTAGTTGGCACCCGCCTACGATGAAAATCCACTGAGGAGGAAACTCCGCTGTATCCTGGATGAAGATTTGAACATCCTCAGAAGACAGAGGTGCAGGTAGGGGGTAACAAAGAAAATGAGACAAACTGCCCATTCTTCACTTTGGGACACTATTATTAGCCAACACTACAAATTTTCTATTGGATTTGTGTGTTTGTGTGAGAATTACAGACTTGCTCTTGGACCATAAAAACAGAGGATGATCCTTTCATTTAAAAAAAAAAAAAAAAAGGAAAAAGCAGCATACAAGGGAAAAAGCATATGTAGTGGAATGGGGTGGGGCAAAAAAAGATTTCACCTAAGGATGCTATGCATTTAGTTGTAGTCCTATGAATAATCGTTTCCTTTTCTTTTTACTACAAGTTCGAAGTAAGTCTTTAAAGTCAAAAGAAATCAAAGTCTTCATTTAGTTTTTTTGTCCTTTGTTAATTCTTCACCCCTATTAGAATTTCTTAAAGAGATCTGGATGTAATGATGTAATGGGGTGGACAGGGCTTTAAGGGGGGCCATTGCAGTCTTTTGACCAAAGCACCAACTGTTACTTGACTCGTCCTTGGCGCTCCTAGAACATAATCAAAAGGACAGTGAGTTACACACAACAGAAATTGCATTATACAAAAAAATTAGCAGACTACATGTGACAAAGATCCCTGAAGTTACTCCTGTTTGCGCTTTCATGGAGTCAGATCTGCAGAGCCTTCGCAGGCATCTACTTTTTAATGACATTTAACTAATTATAACCAGGGCTCCTGCTTTTGTGTAAATGTCAATTCAAACAGATGTGGGTTTATGATGAGAATTTTTGAAAACTCAACAGCATTAAACAACCTCAGTCTTATGTGACAAAATGTCAGGTACATGGTGTAACTGAACATTTTTAAGTTGCACTGTCTCTATCAAGTATTAAAATACCATATGAATTGCTTCGAGACATGAGTGAAGATGAGGTAAGTTACCTGAAGCCTGTAATGACTCCTGTTGCTTGGGTTGCTGGGATATGGCTCACTGCCTTGGACCTCCACCTGTCACACAAAAACTCAGTGTAACTGAAGGATTTCAGATTCAAAGACAATCCTCTGGATCTGTGTCAAAAATCTATCGAAAAGAGTACTTATAAGCCAGTTCAGATTATAAACAGCAGAGGATTTCAGAAAGAGTCTGGTAACAGTAACACCAGGTCAGGATCAAAAGCTAAAATGTAAATTACAACTCTGCCTACGGATATATCATAGGTACTAGAATTAGATACAACCAAATGGCACAAAGGTGGAAACTAATGGTTTTTTTTGTTGTTTTTTTTTTTAAAACTAAGTCAATTATCGATGTAAAACTACAATGTAAAATATTGCATGCCATGGATAAAGACCAACATGACCACAAGTTATTTCTGGTCCTCAAGTCTGGCTGTCAACAGAAAAATAGTTGTGACATAATTCAGCAGGGTTTTGGAAAGCTGCAGGTAAGATACAATGATTTTGTGTACATACATATGGCCATAAAATGCAATAAAAATAGTGTTTGCCATTTCAATACCTGAAACAAACAGACTTATGCTGCAGCAAAATCATTACAATATTTAAATGAATGTAAACGACCACATAATTGTAGGTGCTACAGTCATTTTTGTACAGCTGTTTTGTTTGGCATAAAGTGTGAGAAAAGCAAGGCGCAGATAAAGTCAGTGTACCCAACAAACCCATAAAAATACATGTTTTAAAATATGGATATTGACCAGTTCAGATGTTTCTTTTTCATTTTGTGGCTTTAGCAAGCAATACACTTTCTCTCTAAAGCATACCTCAACTATACAGAGATATAGTGGAATAAATAAAAACCAACATCCCATGGTAATAGACTCTGCAATATAATGCCAATTTAAAAAAATGTTAAAAAGCTGCTTTGGCAAAAAAAAGTATTAAATCAATATTGTGTTCTCTAATTTGCCCTGCTGTAGAGTCAAGATGTTACACACTGTTTAGCACAACTGTCAAGGCCTTAGTATTACTCAGTAACTTTTCCACAATTAACAGATGCAAATGGTTCAATCTGTCACACATTTGTTTTTCAATTTTTGTTTCTGCTTGCTACTGATAGTTCAACACAACATAAGATGTCCTTCAATGTCAAGAGGTACTGAACACACAATGGACAAAAGAATACATTTCCCATAGCTTTAGAAGGCTGCACACGAGATACCCCTGATGAAGTGGTCAAAATTAAACAACCAAACGACAACACAAACAATCAAGTGGATTTTCAGACATGCTCTCATATAATCACTAAATATTCCCATTAGAAAATTTCAGCTTCAAGTAAATATAATTACTTCATCATTTTTGGGGCTCATCCCTCTGTGGCTGTGCAGCTGTGTTTTAAAGCGAGTGAGTGATAACAGGTTTTAAAGTGAGTGACAACAGGTGGAAATCATAACACGACAGTGAAAACCTGGAAACAAAGGGAAGTCACAAACAGTCCATGTGTGTAATCACAGCAAATTCTGCCAAAGATCATAATCCCACTTTAAAACCTTGAAACTTTACTGTATTCCTTTGTAAATCATCAAAAAGAAACGTACATGTGCACACAACCAAAAAGCCTTCACACACTGCATCTTTTTCAACCTAAATTAAGAGCACTTTTTAATTCATCTGTTCTACCATTCACTTTATTCAACAGTAACTTTTGTTACCTTTTTCACACACTCTTCCTCCTCCTGACGCTTCTCGTAGTGAGAAAAGTCATCAAAGATGGAAGTCGTGTGTTTATATCCAGCGATGATCTTTAGCACCTGCCTGGCCTTGTCCAGTGGCACCTCCTGTGTGTCCCGAGAGTTGGTCACCGGCTTATTTTCGTTGTTCTCCAATCGAATGTGCCTCAGCTGACTGTTGGGAACGTCCTTAACAAAGATCCAGCGCACATCAAATCGACCCTTCCACTTGTCCTGCGACCACACGCCAGCAGACGTGTTATAGTCCACGGGTGAGCGCATCTCTGCAACTCCACAGAAGTGACCACTCCCATTGACACTGAACAGAAGGTAAAGGGGCCCTTTGCCACCCAACGAACGGTAAGCTGCATCAAGCCTCTTGTTTCCATGCTCCGTGCTGCACCAGATATTGTACTTGATGGAGCGGTGGATGTCATCCTCCGAGTAGCTCTTGATGATAAACACCCGACCCTGCTTGGGATTCCAGTCAAAGTCCTTGGGGTTATAATTGTTGACCATGCGCAACTTCTCTAGAACTGGGTGAGGCTCAGAGGGCACCCCAGGAACCACACCCACACCAGAAGAAGTGGGAGGCGATTGGCCTGTACCACTCCCACTAGCATCCCCAAATCCATTGGCCCGGTTCCGTGGAGGGACCCAGCGAGTAGGTTGAGAAGGTTGCTGCTGTTGGCTTGGTGGAGGAGGACCCTGGGAGAGAGGAGGCTGGGGCATTTGAGCCATACCTGGCTGCCCACCTGGTGGAAGCTGATGTTGCCCCATCTGGGAAACAGGTGGAACCAGCTGTCCATTGCTCAGGGGCATTTGTGGGTTCCCTGCTGCAGTAGTTCCAGGCTGCGGGGAGGCCTGATTTGGCGGTTGCCCGTTGCTGGGAATAGGGGGCACCTGCTGAGGCGTGGCAGCTTTAGGCATGGTGCCCTTGTTGTCCCAAGTGCCAATGTCCATGTTATGTTTAATGGGCGGAGGAGGCAAATTGGCACCAGCCATGCCGCCCTTGGTTTTAAGCTTAGGTTGAGGCTTGGCTGGCTTGCTGGCAATATCGGCCCAGGAGGCGGGCTTGGCAGGGGCAATAGAGACAGGAGGCATGCTGGGAGGTCCGACAGATGATACTGGGCCAAGGGGACCCCCACCAGGTAAGCCAGAGCCAATCACCTTGGGAGCCATGTCCCCATTACCACCAGGAGCAGCACCGCCGATCTTAAGCCCTGCCATGCCCTGGTCAAGGCTGTTCATACCGGGTGCCTTGTTAAGGGGCTCGTTGGCAGCAGGTGCAAATGGGGACTGTCCATCAATCATGGCACCCCCAAGTGAGCTGGGTGCATAGGCATAGCTGCTGCTGTAGCCAGAGCTCTGCGGTGTCCCCGACTGTCCCTGAGAGCTGCTATTGCCCCATGCTGAGAAGTCGATGCCACTGGGGAAAAAGTTGAAGCCATGCTGGCCGAGGAATGGGTTGCTCCCCAGTGGGCCTGGCTGGCCAAACATAGCGTCCGGGAGGTAGTGGGGTTCCCCATTGCTCAGCTGTCCATAGGAGGCCAGGTAAGGCATAGGAGGGTCCCCACCTGTGGACCATGCTGCCTCATTTAGGGAGTAGGAAAATCCTATGGAGGGGCTGTAGTAGCTGGGCATGTACGAGTCCGACATGGCCGTATAGGCATTGCTCTAAATAGAAAAAAATACATATATATATTTAGTGACAAGATGCAAAATAAACAAGATAACGTTCTTTGCAACAACACACTCATTCCTAAAAATAAGTGAACATAATTAGCAACATTAATAGGTAACATGAGCATCTTTAATATGTATATACCTTGCTCCGGTAGATCCAAAAAGTCAGATCAAGATAGAACACGAGCACTGAATTATTGTCATCACACATCAAAGACTCAACACACAGTAATAAAGTAAATGTAACTGTTCTTCTTTCCTAGTATCCATACTCCTCTGTTCCAATCTAAACTATAAATACATAGCACTGAACAATGAGCTATGTTGCGTTCTCCTTATTTATAGTCCCTGGAAGGATGTTGTAATTTTCTGAGTGCAGGAAAATACACAATCCATTATTTTTCTCTACTGCTCGATTCACACTGTGTTTGTTACTACAGCAGGGGAACATCATCTACCAGAGAGTGCAGAGAAAAGATATCCAAGGCCAATGAAAACAAAATAGTCAACAAAAGTGTTCGTTCCAGCTGCACATCATTGAGGTCTTCCCAGATTTCTTAGTAATGCAAAAACCAAGCCTGTGCACACTGCACACATAAAAAAGGCCTCCAGGCCTTTGAAACAAGTTAGTCTACAAATGTGCTTACTAATTTTCTGGTAGAGAATTTTCCTTTAGTTGTTTAATTAAAAAGTATTCCCAACAAAGCTTTTCTGAGAAATCATCTGTAATCAATGCATTATGTCTGATGTGCAGTTCTGAAAGCATTCAACAAACCAATGTGGGTTTTCTTTCTACTTTGCATTGTCAGACAGACTAATTTTACTCCTAAGGGTTTACAATTGATAATGATTTTTCACACACATATCTTACTCAAATTCACACAAAACCTGGACAATCTCCCATCTCAAATTTCAGATTCAAAAGCACAAAGCAGAGTGCCTTAGGGATAGCATTGTATGTGTCAATATTTGGGATATTCTAAGCTAGACAACAGAATCAATATCAAGCTTAATGAGGTGTTTAAAAACTGACCAATTAATCATTGCTGTTGACTCTGAGCATGTGCTACTAATTAATTATTGTATAATTAATATTTAAAATGACTGTACCAACATCCACAACTGCCATTTTCTTCATAAAGAAACTCTACTACTGAAATCCAAATTAAAGCGACAACTTGTTGATTTTATCTATGAATATCACTTCACTCATGAATACTCCATGCTTTAAAAAAAAGATTCATGACTAAAGTTGAGCGAGATCTTGCAGGTAAATCAGTCATTAATGAAAAGGGTGATTCAACTGAAATGTAGCATCTGCTGACAGACACCTGTCAAACGCTTACCTGTCTGGCCTGAGTATTCAGGTAAGGCTCAAACTCATCGTCATTCAAAGTATCCTTTTGGGTCACAGCTCCGTTTTGCACTGAAAATAAAACAGTATTGATGTAAACTGTGTATACAGGTTTGTTGCTCCACATATGTGAGTGATAAGAAATTATCAGGTCAATTCAGTTCAGTATCATAATCACTTGTTACATAACAAAACTGCTCCTTGAAACAATTTCTTAGTGTTACAGCAAAAACAAAAGCTGAGAAAGATATCACACCTCATACTGTAATTGTTAAACATGCTTCAGACTGCACAGTATATGCATGATCAATGAGATGAACTGGGTCCAGTGAAAAATTACATGCACTTAACAGAGTGGGTACATATCGGCAGAAAGTAACACGAAAGAAACTCCTGAGGCTATGTTATATCATGAACACTAGTTCAAGTACAACTGTAATGTTTAATAACTGTGGACGTAGTTTGTTTTCACAAGTTTATGAGTGTTCTCAGTTATAGGTGGCATTATTGTGTTTGTGGTCATGAGCATGGAAAAAAACGTAGTAAAACACAGACAGGATAGTAAACACAGGCTATTTAACATTACAGTCTGGACAGCATGTTTACGAGAAAACGCGAGGCCCATTTGGGCACAGGAAAAAGCGTGTCGGAAGACGTGTCATTTTGGGTTAACTTAGCAACCAGCTAGCGTTAGCACGCTAGCTATGTGGTCAGCTGCATGCAGTTAGCAGCGTCTCCATGTTAACGAGCGCCAACAGTCCTTTCAACTTGACAGACTTGGCTAACATTAGCAGAGTGCCCAGCGTGCTGGGATGGCATCTATAGGTTAACACTGTAAAATGTTTTATTGTGAATGATATCAAACAAGATGGAGTAGTAAAAATGTATTCTCGCCTCTGTTTGTGCAATAAAAAGCGTTAGAAGTACAACCAGGAAAAGGATGCTATGTGTATCATGTTGCCATTTAGCTAAATAATAGCTAGCTCAATGCTACCTGTGGGAACCTTAACGAGTGCAAGTTCAGAGATGTAAAGGACACTCAAGACCGGCGAATTAAAGGGCCGGGAACACTTTTATGAAACACAACGTCGGTGTGTGTTACATTCAAGTGGTAAATTAAAAGCAGAAATATTGATACAGATAGGCCTATTTGCCAAGAAGCTAGGAAAGCCAGCTATCGCATCCGCGCACGCAAGATTTTCAAAGCGCACGTAAAAAGATCCGCATTCACTGAGCCCGAGTCGATAACGTTGGACAATATCTGTTCTTACCTTTATTAGCTTGGCCTTTCGGTCTCTGGATTGGGTCCAGGTGATTCATGAAGGTTTGATTTATGAGAAGAGAGGAAGGGGAAAAAATAGATGAAGAGATATATTTTCAGCAGTCAGTTCCTTTAGCAGGTGGTCAGGCCTACTGCACTACTGAGCCACAGCCGCTGCCTCTGAGCTAAGCTATCCTCGCTAGCCGTCGCGATGCTGACAAATTTGGCCCTCGTAAATGTTCAGAAATTACCTCTCTTTACCTGTTCAAGAAGGCTGCTGGCTGACATGTCTTTCCCCCCCGGAGCCTGTGTAATTGTATTTTCTCCTAAATAAAAGCGGCAGGGTGTAGAATTTGTCTAGCTATTGAAGAGTTTAAGCCAAGCGCCCGTATCTCTCTACAGAGCCTGGTTTCTACACAATGGCGGGCTGCAGTTTGCTTGACAGACTCCTCAACATGGCTGGGCGGCCCTCGTCAACCCATGATGGAATTTATTTACAGCGAACAGGCGCCCCCCGGTGGCGTGGAGGAGCCAGGTTACTACTACCTGTCTGAAAATGTGCACACCCAAAGCGTTTTCAACTAAAATTAAAATATAAGACTTTCCGGAGTTCAGTAACTTTATGTTACCGAATTGATAAATAGATGTGATGAAGGACTTGGAGAGTACAAATTAGCTGGACCAATTTTAGCTCTTTTTTTTTTTTTTTTTTTAAATGACTGCTGGATATTTTGGCAACATTGTGAACCTGACACAGGCCAAGAGAGCATCATAATTTGTGAGCTGTGGGAACACAATGTCATTTAAGGTGTAGAAAATCAGTAAGACTTTCTTTAGATTTTCTTTGTTTGTCATTGCAGATTAATGATAATCAAGCAGATTAATTTTGCTGGTTGATGTGGGCTTTACTAAATACAAAAATGAATAAGACGTCTTTTTCTTTTTAAGTCTTAGAACTCGGTGTGTTACCTAATTATCATATTTAACAAAGCATTATCCATCCATCCATCCATCCATCCATCCATCCATCCATCCATCATCTACCACTTTATGATCTGTAGGGTATAATAACAAAGCATCAAAATAAATGTCATCAAACTCTTACAAAAAAAACGTCCATCCCACAAATTATAATGCAGGGAAATCATATACTTGATATGATCAGAAGACAACTTACTGTAGGTGTCACATGCATAGCCTCTCATAAAACTAAAAGTTGAAATTGGAACATGAGTAAGTTCCAAACCTGGAGATTGGCACTCCAACAGGGATGTATATACACGTTATTTCCTTTTTTTTTTTTTTCAACTTATTTTTATTTTATGTAATTCTATTTTATTTTATTACACCATCCTCAATACTTTGGAAATATTCTTAATCTGATGTTCATGCTAACAATGAATTATGCATTTTGAAAATGTGAAGTTTGGGATATCAGGGTATTTTAAGGTACACAAAATACATATTTCTCAAATGACAATCAGTTGTATTCCTCTTAGCTGATGTGAGCTTTACTTTCAAAAGAATATATTTTCATCCTGTTTTATGCAAGAATACTGGTTAAACATGACTCTATGCAGACATTGCATTCTTAAACTACAAACAAAAACCAAAAAAAGAATATCTTGGTTGTATACAATCTCTGGGGAATTTCAACTCTCAACAATGTGGGAAGTCTGTTTTATGGCTTTGTTTTATATAAACTCAATTTTATGAATTGATTAAACTCTCAAATGTTCCTTCATTTGTCTGTCTCTAAGTGTAGCCCTGTGATAGACTGGTGACCTGTCCAGGGTGTCCCCTGCCTTCGCCCTAAGTCAGCTGGGATAGACTCCAGCCCCACCGTGACACTGGTGAGGGTTAAGCAGTGTATAGATAATGGATGGATTTAAAGTCAAAGTCTCCTAAGTTATAAGAACTAACGTTATCTAAATTCTAAAGTGGTCTGAAAATTAAAAAAAAAAACATTCAGACAACTCATATTTTTACTATTAAGCAGGTTTGACAAAGTTCCCTTTATGAAGTTTTACAGTACATATAAAATCCAAAATATTTAATGCTAAATAAAAATCAAACAAACCACATATTACTACTTCAAAAGGACAGCAAGGGGTGGCGCTATAAACCTGATATAATCAATAGATGTGTGACAAGTAATCCATCCGTCCATCCATTATCTATACACCGCTTAATCCTCACTAGGGTCGCGGGGGACTGGAGCCTATCCCAGCTGACTCAGGGTGAAGGCAGGGGACACCCTGGACAGGTCACCAGTCTATCACAGGGCTACACTTAGAGACAGACAACTAAGCACACTCACATTCACACCTATGGACAATTTGGAATCACCAATTAACCTCAGCATGTTTCTGGACTGTGGGAGGAAGCTGGAGAACCCGGAGAGAACCCACGCTGCACGGGGAGAACATGGAGACTCCTTGCAGAAAGATCCCGGGTGTCCTCACCGGGATGCAAACCGGCAGCCTTGTAATGTGAGGCAACGGTGCTAGCCACTGCGCCCCCATTTCTAACATCAAAATTTAAAATATTGCTGTCCACTAACACAATCCCAACTTTAATGAACTTCTTGGGGGGGGACTTTTGTTATATTATATAGTAGCAGCTGAGAAAAGATATCATTAATTGTTTTCACTTATTTGTGATTTGTAATGCATCAATAAAAACATGGGTAAAAGGTCAACTAGGAGACCATTTTATGTACTACAGGAGTGATCACAGCATACCAGAGTAAATTTTTGCAGTGAAAGTGAAATAGCAGAACCCTCGTTACCAAGGCATGCTTGACCCCGGCAACTTGCTGTGATTATACAGTGCAGATTGGAGCTCTAACTATGTCTAACTGTGTCAATGTGGTCATTAAAGAGGGCTGGGCACTCAATAAAGCTCAGTGAAGCTTCCCTAAATAAATACATGCTTAATAGTTTTTTTTCCCCGATTTTGACAAAAATAACATGCTGATAACATTTCTTTTGCCTTACCAGCATTTGCTTCCTTTTTGTTGTCCTTTAACATCCACTAGTGTTGTTTCACAGTATGTCTTTTTCAAGCTCTGAAAAACAACACTACCTGCCATTTCATGTCCCTGCCACAAGGTGGACTCCTAGTCAGTATTTTAAGCTTTTCATTTAAGAACGGGGCCAAAGTCAAGACTAGCTTCTGTGTGATGTACAGTTGTCACACTATTCAGGACATCTCCTCCGTTTCTTTTCATGTGAAGCACATTGAAAGGCTTTGTCACATATGCACGAAAGACACTGCATCAGCAGGTCCTGTCATGTGTGTTGATTTTTTTGATTGCATTTGTGAAGTGTTGTTGGTGTCCCTGCAAGCCCTGGCGATTCTGACACTAATTATAGAAGTATCTGCATTGATTTTGTCTCAGTCTGTGAGTCATCCATTATAACCTCATCAACCTATACACACACCAAAAAAAAATACATTCGAAGCTGTGAGACTCATTCATCTTTAATCACAAGACCTTTGTATGGTTCTGTAAGCAAGGAATAATGTTGGTTTTCCATAGTGGTCTTTTGAATTTATATATTGGTTAATCCTAACTAGGGTCACAGGGGGCTGGACTAGCCAACTCAGGGCAAAGGTACACCCTAGACAGGTCGCCAGTCTATCAGAGGGCTACAAAGAGACAAACAAGCACACTCACATTTACACCTATAGACAATTTGGAATCACCAATTAACCTTTGGACTGTGGGAGGAAGTTGGAGAACCCAGAGAGAACCCACGCTGCAAGGGGAGAACATACAAACTCCACACAGAAAGATCCCAGGTGTCCAAACCGGGAAGCGAACCATCTGGCTGTGAGGCAACGGTGTTAACCACTGACAGACATGTCTGCCATTGAATTTCTTAAAATTTGGCACAAATGTTCACTTGGATTCAAGGTTGGACTGATTAGATTTTGGTGATCTGTGGTCACTGTGGGCTTACAAAACAAAGCCGGAAATATTATGGTGATTATGACAAAAATTCACGCAAGTGTCTATTAGAAGAAAAGGTCAAAGGTCAACTTCAGTGTCCCATCATAACTTTCTGGAAAAACTTTTTTCTGACCATCATTTAACACCAAAGCTGTGGAATTGATACTTGGTCAGACACTGAATTGGTGACGCTAGTCTTGGGTCATTCCATTGCTGCCAGGTTGAAAACGTGTGCAAAAAAAAAATTTGCTTTATGGCAGCAACATGCACACTTAAAGCCTTCACACTGTCATGGTGACAACTTTGTGTTCTGTCTTAATCAGTTTCATTGGCCAAGCATGTGAAAAAAAGGAAGTTCACTTAGTTTTTTTCTTCTTCTCACTAAACACTTCAAATTCCTCCGTACATATTTTATATGAGACTGAACAGACATGGATGTAAACTACAACTTGACTGGTTGGTGTAGGCATAAAACCATGGGGTGGTATTTCCAGTCTGCTATCTATCAACACTTGACATTTTCATATATTTCCACATGTTCTTTAAACCTTAATCGTCCCGCATCCATTACCACGATTACTAGATTGTTGTTCCATTAACATCCTTTTGCTAAAAGTTAACATCATGCAGTGTAATTGGGTGAAACGGTGACCCCTCCACTACTGTACATGGCATGTGATTAAATTGCACCTTAAAACTCACGACACAGGGCCAGGAATAACCCCATCCTTGCACACACACACACACACACACACACACACACACAAAAAGGGAGAATAACATAATGTAGATCACAAGACTTCTTTACCAGAGGGGTATTTTCTTTTAAATGTATATTCGAAAGCAAAAAAAAAAAACGCTGCCGAAGGGCGGCACATAAAAATACATTACACCAGAGGTGAAGTAATGTGTGTTGAACAACTGACTGTACTGAGTGTATGAATAACACCGGCAAATAGGGATGGCAAACCAGTAGCAGTGACAAGACATTTGACTTGTGAAACATGCCTAGGACAGTAGCATGGCATGCATGTATCATATTGCGCCTTTCAACTCTCAATCATTTTTGGGTGCTTGACTTTTTTTCCCAGGGGCTTGTTGACTGGTGCGGATTGGACAGGTGGCATAGCATGGAGAAGAGTTGGCCGTTTACCAGCCAATAAAAATAGCTGTGGTCTCCATGATGTCACCGGTGAGTAAATCATAGCGCTTAAGTGTCGACAGAAAGGCAAAATGAGAGAAATAAAAAAAGGAATTGTATTTAAAAAAAATAAAAAAAAGAGTGTCATGAGCTTCTTTACCTGTCTGCATATCTCTTTTGTTAAATAAACAAATTTCCTCCAGACTTTTATCTCAATGTTTTCACTTCAAATCCTGCAAGTAGTTCTCTGCATGTGTTCCCACTTATTTAGTTTCATATTCTGTCTGTGTATGTACACGGCCATGAAGATGTAAAAGCAGAGGCAGTGCAAGACCAACACATGGCCCATGCCAACCACCAGTAACACTGCCCTCCTCAGCGAGTCACACTGGCTGCAGTTGCCAGAAAGGGTGTACAAACTAAAGCTGGAGTCTGATCTCACTCCCATACCTGGAATTCTGAAGCAACAACACCATGCTGCTGATGAGGAACCTGATCAGTCGTAAATCTTCCCTATTTGACCATGTGACATGCCAAATTTGTGATTCTACCCTCTGTCCTCCCTGTGCATCCCTGTCCCTCCACCCGCTGCCACCCATCGTGCCCTTCTCATTGCACCCCCCTCTGGCACACCGAAGCAGGAATGTAAGGCAGGAAGGTGACAATCCCACACGCCCAGATTAGTGTTTCTGTGTGCATCCTTTATGGGTTTGTACGTGTTCCTTTGGCTTTATATCTGCGTGTGCGATTTTGTGATTGTGTCGCGCTTGACTCTGGTGACCCAGCGGCAGTGTGGCGGCAGAACAGTCTTAGTAATAGGATGTTAGGAATGTAGCACTTGTCAGCCTCTCCGAGGATGCTGTTAATTCACATTCTGTCCATTTCAGAAGGTTAGCCTTTAATAAACAGCGAATATTGAGTGTATTTACCTGTGGGAAGTCTCTCCGTTTGTTGTGTGATTTGAAATGCGCAAATGTCTTCTTAATATTAGTGATACTTGAAGTTGTGTTCTTATATTGCCGCTCTGTTTTGTTACACATTTTCCTAAATGACATGCATCACCTAAAGCTGCCACACAGGAATCATAACCAACAGAGAGAAATAAAGGCAGAATCACAATGTTTTTGAAGAATTATTCAAAAGAACATTACTGCTGGCCATTTTTCAAAGCATTATGTTAAGTGTTAGATCCATGAAAGTTTTTCGCCTGCCCTCTAAAACCTCAAGTATGGCATAAAACTAACTTGATTGATTAAATGATCTTGAAAAATGTGACAGACCAAGAAGCATTTAGTGCTTGTCTAAAGAAACAACATCGGAAATTTAAGTTCCTTATTACAGGCACATAAATCAGTTAGAGTTAGGTGATACTCTTATAACCAAACAGAATACTTCCTAACATTGATCTGATGAGAATTTTCTGATTGTATATTCAGAAATATATAGAAATTATTGAACTGATTGAACTGCAATGTAGAATTTGAGAAAAGAAAAGGACAACATTTGTCAACTTTGTCAAAATGTTTCAAGATCCAAAAATTTTATTATATTATCGCCTATAGTAATATAACATTTAATACAATATAATGCAGATATTTTACCCAGCAGTACAAACAATGCTTAAACACAGCTGCAACACAAATTGGAATAAAAACTATTGAAGCAATAAAATGTTTACTTTGATCGCCCTGATTTTAGTAACTTCCTCCCAGTTGATGTTCAAACTGTTGCAATAATCTCTGTAAAAACTGTGCCTAAGTATATTGTGTAAAATGGACAGTAATGTAAAATGATTTCCAATAAAATGACTAATGCTAGTGTGACCCTAAAAATTCTTTCTTTATACTTATCTGACTTCTACACTCAAGTCTCTGGAATACTGGTAACTGGTGGTCTGTGGAGACAATGAGGAGGTTGTTTTAGGAAGAAAATAGCTGCACACTTGCACATTCTGTCACAGAGGATTTATCACCAACATTTGTGAAGAAGGTTGAATGAGCCAGACCTGTCCATATGTGGCCTTTTGTATGTGTGTGTGTGTGTGTGTGTGTGAGAGAGAGAGAGAGAGAGTGTGTGTCAGGGTGTCTGTGTTTCCGATGACACTTACTGATGATTTTGAACAGCTGAGATGAGTTTGTGTGGAACTGGACAACGAGGCAGCTGTACATCTCTGTCTTGGACATATACACATACACAGGGACACACATAGACATTGAGGTATATAAACAACGGTGGAATCCTGAGGTCCAATCCCCTTGGGACCAAGCCAGACTGAGACCTTAATAAAGGACTTGTTGTTTCAGGAGGTAGCTTATATGGTTTCGGGTTCATATTGCAACAAGCCCGTCTTTACAGACCATCACCAGAAGCTTACTGATCACAGTTTCCTGATTAGCATCTAAATCGTAAAAAACTTACATCATGTCTGACAATTTAACTTAAGTGGCCTTATAAAAAGCTGGCAGCTGTGCTTACGTGCAATTATTTTCTTTAACGTACTCAGGCATTTCTAGCATAGAGTATAAACTATTAATGGTGGTGTTGCAATTTGAATAGTGGTCTAAA
Organism: Stegastes partitus; assembly: GCF_000690725.1. Lineage (NCBI taxonomy): Eukaryota > Metazoa > Chordata > Actinopteri > Pomacentridae > Stegastes > Stegastes partitus. The sequence goes on from NW_007577779.1 coordinate 312,398, forward strand.
TAAAACCAGGTTGCCATTACCACCGCAACTGGCCTGCAACATCTCAGCCAATCAGAGACTTTGCCTAGTCAGACCTCTTTTAAGGAGGGGCGGTACCTAGCCGTGCTGAAGGGTCACAAGGAGTGATGTAACCTGTGTTTATTTTCAGCATATACAAGTAAATGTAGACATACAGACACGTCTATGCGCACTCGCTCACAGAAACACACACAAGAGCAACTGCAGACTCTTGCACATACTGTTCTTTACATGCAAAGATTTTAGCATGTGCTATTCAGTATCAGTGACAAGCACAAAGTACCGACAGATTGTTTTGGGCCTTGGGAATCACACTGTCTTGTTTCTGCAAGTTGCCGTCTTCCTAGTTTTGTCACTTGACAACAAATGTTGTATGTATACACACGCTCTCAGTGCTGCACACACACAATTGCACGTGTGCAAGGTAATTGGCTGTTCCACGAGGAAAAAGTACTGAAACAGTGTGTGTATCACTAGGGAAGACAAGTGGGAGGCAGAGACAGAGACAAAAAGAGAGACAGACACACAGAGAAATTTAGTCATGGCCATTAATACTAATAGTAGCCTCTCTTGCCTTCCGTCAGCTGCAGCTGTTGATCACGCTGGTGTAACAGTGAGCTTTCTAGCATTGCATCACTCTCTTTCTCCCTGAGCTCCCTGTGCTGTCCTGCATTACCCTGCACATATGTGGATATAGTAACCCACATTGCACATGTTGCTGCAAGGGTAATGGACTGAAGTACTTTTAGAAGCCCGATGATGTTAGTGCTGATTTATTAGAAAAGTGCATTTGCAAATTTCAAATCACTCAATAAATGTATTTTGGAAACAGACACTTTGTTGCTCTTTTAAGACCATATGCAAAAAAAACAAAAAACAAAACAAAACTGTACAATACTATATCACAGAGTTGTGCCATTTATTAAAACTGTGATGCAAGACCAGGGGAAAGTGAGAACTGAAGTATTGCTCGTCAGCTTTATCCACAGCTATTTAAGAGCATGTTCAATTCATTAACATGCCAATAACCTGCTGCCAGTTATTCATACTATGTGTGATGTATGCATAGCAAGATGTTGGTCATGTTCTCCATCTAGAGAACGCAGCAGAGGGACGATGAAACTTCCCGAGGAACTCGTTCACTAGCATACATCAGAGACATTCCACCTCATCTGACACTCGTCCATGGAATTCTGCAAATTTTCCACACGATTCTCCCAGGCATTCTGAAGTGCCTGTCAAAAAGACTGGCATGCCCAAACATCAAGCATCTGTAAACACTTAAAGCAGGAGAAACAGGCTACACTTTAGGGTGAACTTATCTAACTTATGGGTTTTCAGGTCAAATGTGTCCTGAATGATTGTTGCACGTGGATATGCAATGAATTCGGTGCCACTGTAGTGTTTGTGATTGTCACTGTGTATGTTTGTGTGTGTGTGTGAAAATATCTTTTTGTTTGCAGTGCTGATAGGTGATAATTTGTCATAAACTAGTGCAGAGTCCCTTTCTCCTCTATGTTGGTATGACCAGTGTATGCAACCTATAGTTGACACCAATGTGTCATTCTGGGAACACACTAAATACTTCAGATGACTTGAGGGTTTACTTGGCAACCAACGGCTGTTTTAAAACCATGGATACACTTTTGGCTTGGACTGAGCACAAAGTTTTCAAGTATCCACAGGACATGGACGAATAAAAAGTCACAGAATAGCATGTATCATGTGCTCATTGTTGTGTGGCTGGTTATTAAGCTCAATGACTTCATCCAAATCTATTTGTGTAACTGGATGACATTCTGTTTAACCTTTATTTTACACCAGGATTAAGATGTTGTGGAGTTGAAATTAGTCACAAGCTGTTTGAAGCTTTTCTAGAATACACGCTTCCCAATGTTTTAGGGTAAATGGAAATGTTGCCTTTTCAAACCTTTACATATTTAATACCTATACTTTAACATAGACTTTCAATTTTTGCAGCTTTTCAACCAATTTATTTCTGATATCAAATCAAATAATCAATTTGCTCGAGAGCAATCCATAATCTGCATAGATGTTGTGTCGCGGTGAGCGTGTTGGTGGTAGTGATGTGGGCGGCTGGAGGGGCTGGTAAAGGTGGGAGGGGTCGACACTGAGATGTACAGGACAGGACACCCTCATGCTTGCTCCATAAACCTCACCACATTTTGCTGCCGCAGCTGTTGTGGCGCACGCAGGGAGCGGAGAGGTGCGCTCCTTCTGGAGGGACTATGTCGAGTCTGGCACGGGCACTGATCGGCGATCACTAAACCCGTTTCTCTTCGACAAAAAGAAAAACGGAATGTTGTCGCTGTCTCACTCACTAAGGTCGGTTTCAGCAGAACAGTGAGGACACCGCTCATTTACCATGAGCTGTTTGGATGTTATGTACCCAGCCTATGGACATTACGCACCGTACGCACCGACTGCTCCTGCTTTTATCAATAGCTTACAGGTAAGAAGTGAGCAAACAGTCAAATGTTCCTGTGACTGTTCTTATTTCTAGTACTAAGGGGGGATGAGGCTGGTTGAGGAACAACTATGAGGTTAGTTTACGCAGCTTGTGCGTAAAAGCAAAAAACATGATTAGAGGAAATATTGGAAGTGTTCTCTAAGTTCGTGGTTTAAGTCTTCATTTGAGTGACATATTCTCACATTCTGTATTTGCAGTGCTGTGTGTCTTACCAGGAAGACTAGTCGTTGTGCACCCACTCATATCTTGACGTACGCACACTAGCGCGCATGCATTCATATGCCGGTGCTGCCACACACACAAAGAAAAACATGTGAAAATGTGTCATAGACAGCTCCTGGACTGTCCTCTGCAGCACCTGTCTTAACCCTCTCCTTGCTCCTCCCCTCCCTTCTCTTCCTCCACCTGTCTTATAACCCCCCCCCTCCCGACAGGCTCCCACAGGTCTGAGCAGCACTTCGCCTCACTGCCGGGATTTTATGGACACTCCCAGCGGTCCCGAGGGGATGTCTGGGGGCCCAGGCACTGGAGGATCAACTTCCTCCTCATCTTCATCTAGCTCTTCCTCTTCCTCCTACACTCCTGCTGCTTCGAGGCCAGAGGAGGGCCCCAAGGAGAAGCAGGAGGCCCCTGAGGCAGAGTACCTGACTTCTCGCTGTGTCCTCTTCACCTACTACCAGGGAGACATCAGCAGCGTGGTGGACGAACATTTCTCCAGGGCACTCAGCTCCTACATGGATGGAGAGGGCAAACGGCGGGCGCCAGACCAACAGGGCACAGGTATATCCGCTGTGCAACCATAAATACTATTCATAGGAATAAGTGAGTTGCACATCTGTCCTTATTTCAAATTGCTGTATGTTCTGATCTTGAACATTAGAAGAACTATGAATGTGTATTGTATAAGGGAGATATATAACAATTCCAACTGGGAGAAAACAATATTTGGATTGACTACACTGCATGATGTAATTAATTTACAACATCTGTAATCAATTATTTAAAGCTTTCTTTAATCTTCATTGCATTTATCAAACTGACTTACAATGATGTTTACATTTATGCCAGAAGATTGCAATAGAAGTTGGGTAAATAGAGATACAGGTGGGTTTTCGTCTTCACCACATTCTAAAAAATAATGTCTGGGCTCAGCAACAACAACAGAAAAGTAACAGGTTGTGTCAATGTTTTTGAGTTTCAAAAACTTCTAATGGAATTATTTTTTACCAACAAACTGCTTTGAGTTTGGAAAATTAGCTTTTCCTTTGCCATCAGTGGTATTGGTAAATACCACTAACTTAATGATTAATTGCATAAACACAAGTTTTTCAGTTGTAGAAATGCAGTTGTTTCAAGCAGCATTTTCATGATATTTATCAAGAATTTTACGTATTTAGTTATTGTCATTATGAACGCAAATCTTTAAGTTGGTAAATAAACTAGATTTAGTCTAGTCATGGATGTAAGTGAGGGAAATTTAAATCCTGACCTCAAGGTGAAACAAAATGTAGCTATTAAGCCAATTTCATAAAGTTACCTCAACTTGAACTGAGTTTTAAATCAACAAACACAGAAAGCTGAGTTTAAATTACAAACAATATTAGGTTGATGCAACTACCAACACTATTAGGTCAACACAACCCATCAAAAATAATGTTGCAAACCAAAAAGTTTGTCTAAATCGTTAAACTAGATTTTATTTATTAATTTTACAGCTGTGCATTAAATTCAGCGGTTTTAACAGGCCCCTGGAATTACTTTTTAGAGTGCACATCCACACAGGTTGTCCAATGTATTTATGTGAGCACAGGTTCCACAGTTGTCACAGTTGAGGCATTTTGCATCGTGTGCTCTTGAGGCCACACAGAGTGAGCTTAGAGTTCTGCAGAGCACAGCAGAGTGTCAGACAGGTGATGTGATCAGGTGACAGGAGCGAGGGGTTGCCTGTTGGAACTGTTGTCCCTGGGGAGGTCAGGGCACAGGGTCAGAAATGTTAGGAGCTGTGGGCAGTCTTCTCTGACACTGGTTAGGCAAGAGGTTTGAAGAAAAGCAAGAGAAACACTTGTGTGTTGCTGGTTTAGGAGGGGCGAAAAATCAGGAAAAATTGTGCTCGTCAGCTTTCCAATGAACTGGCTAAAAGTTTCAACATGACATGATCCTGTGTGGCATGCCTTGGCAACCTCATCGCTTCAGATGTTTTAGAATTATTAATTAATTCTGACTCATGATAATTGTTAAGTATAATTAGCCACAAACATATTCCATAATGGTGGTTCCAAGGGCTTTCAATAATGAATAAAATTGGTATTTTTTAGTATTTGTGTTGTTTAAGAATAATTTAATTATTCCTTGTTATTTTACTGCTTTAATTTCAACTGCACCATGAGGCAAATAGGAAATTCTGCCATTTGCAAATCGACTGAAACCACCGAAGTCCCTTTCTACCAGCAGCATATCCCTTGGATATCCATTTAGGGCCTACAGCCACTACTCCCTCTCTGCTGTCGCTGTTAGTCTCTTTCCTTGTTCAGCCGGATGTCTTCATTTCGGCACCAACACACGCTCCCTGCCTCACAACAGATGCTAAGTTTATACACAGCCGTAAGCGCACAGCCTTGCCGGCGTATCCCCTTCAAACGTCTCCATGGCTGCCATTCTGACTCGCGCTCCAGCTTCTGCCCCACAATGGCTGCTCAGTCGGTTGCCCGCCTGTTGGTCAGATTTATATATGTTGTGGTCGGGGATGATGAGGGGGGAGGGGGAACACTACCTCTCAAGGTGCTGCCTGGTGTCTTTTTCAGAGGAATATCTAAATATAAAATTATACTGCTAAAAACATATAATGGCTTGCTGACATTTTGTCAAGGGCGAGGAGAAGGGGGAGCAGAGAAAACAACAGGTGGGAGTGCAGGAGACAGAAGAGAGGGGCGGCGGGTGGAAGCACAGAGCCAGCATTGCATGTCTGAGTGTGTGTGTGTGTGTGTGCTTGAGTGTGTTGTGAGACTTTCAGAAGCACTGGGCTGACATGAGAGTGAGAGATGTCACCATAGCGAGTGATTTAAGACTCTGTGGGCCTTGGGCTCCCTCCAGGTCAGAGCGTCGGCCTTATATAGAATTCTAGGGTATAGGGACGTCTCTCCTTCTACCTTTCTCTCTGTCTCTCTCTCGCTCTGTCTGCCAGAACGTGGTTGTGTTTATTCTTGTGTCTTGTTGGGGCTATGGCTGTGTGATAGTATGATCCAATGGGGAAGATATCTGGGCCAGAGGGTGTAGCAGTCATGTGAGTGACACCTATGTTTTAGCACGCGTTGCTCCCCTTGCACAGCTCCTTCCTTCAACTTAGCCTCTATAAATCAAGTGAATCACTACACAGTTGTGCAACGGTTCATGACTTGGCCTAAATCTGATCGTTGTTTACCGTCTTTCACTTCTCCGCTTTAGATACCCCCTCACCTAGCAGTCGACGAAGCTTCCCCCCATCCTTCTGGGACAGTAACTACCCCTCGCCTCAGAGCCGCTCCCACTGTGAGGCAGGAGCGCCTTCCTATTCCATGGACCCATACGCATCAGGGCTACACCCTGGCTTGGCGCATCCACACGCTCATCCTCACCCACACGCTCATCCTCACTCCCATCCTCACCCATCGGAGACCTGGGGATATCCTCAAGCCCAAGCTTACGGGCCCCCGCGGCCTCTCCATGAACTGTATTCACCGTCAGCGTTGGAGCCGCACTATGGACCCCTGCTAATGCCCACTGTGAGGCCACCACATCTCCCTACCCTGCCAAGCCACTATGAAGTGAGCAAGCTGGAGCCCACTGCCTCCTGGCCCAGCCTGCTCCCCCCTGGAGATGTCAGCCAAACTCTGGCGCTCAACATGGATGCAGGTATACCCATTCAACCATGTCGGGTTTTCGCACAATAATTTCTGGATGGTACAAGTTTGCCTTTATCTGCAATTTATAAACTGTAGGTAGAACATGCAAAGACAGACACTGAAACATCAACGGAGAGCCTACAAAAATATCACCAACTATACTGTCCTTGAATGTTTTGAAGATAAAGAATGCCCGATTGATATCTGCAGATTCACATTTACTCGAAGCATTCTGAATTTTAAGTATCGGAATGATTTAATCAAATAGAGAAGAAGACCTGCATTCAAACATACACTCTCTAGCACATATAGCTGTATCATCCTCCAAACACACACACACACACACACACACACACACTATACATCATAATCATCATTGAAGCTCTTCCCTCTCCCTCTAAAACAGGATGTTTGGCAAAAGTAAGCTCCATGACAACCTGTGTTCTGTTGTTCACTATTGTCCTCCTCATTGTTTCCTTGTCTTTTTTTTCCTCCTCAGGCCTCCAGCAGCACAAGAAAGGCAAAGAGCTGTACTGGTTCTAACGAGCCCTTCAGTCACACTGACCAGCCATTACCAGATCCAATTAGTCCCTGGACCTGCTCCGCTATTGAAGCAGCCTGTCCCTTTATCCCCCTCCCTCCACACACACACACATACTGCATCCCCATCTATCCACCCCCTTCTCTCTGCTCCTAGCCTCCCCTGCCAGTATACAGCCTTGCTCCAGGTCGACGTGTGTGCACCATGGAGATAAAGCAGAGAGAGGGAGAGAGAGAAAGAGGGAGAGAGACAGAGCGTCTGAACTGTCTATAATCTGTGCTGTTGCGCTCCCCTTCTCATCTCTCTTCCACTGTCCTCTCCTGCTGCTGCCGGTGCAGCACAGACCTTGGCAAGGTGTGAGCCACAGTGACCTGTTTGGACTGAGAAAGACGGGATCACAACAGACTTTTGCAGAGGACAGAGAGATGAATGGAGGGACAGAGGGATGAATAGCAGCAAGCAGGGATTTCCTCCAAAGTCCCTGGTTATCTCTGTCTCATGCTCTGTGTTGGTACAGTGGTTGTCATTATCCACTTATCTGCATTTCACAAATGCATCATGCAGCGATAAACAAGAGCAGCAATTATGGCGGTTTCTGCTTTGTGACTGTCATCATGAGGCCTTTTTCCCCCGTTTGTTAATATATATTTCTCTCTGAAATAAAGTGTTTCTATTTATTGGTGTTTACGTGCATTTCTAAAATGTTTGGTTGGCCAGTGTTCTGACATTATCGTGGTTCGGTTCGTATTTTCTAAAAAGAGAGCAGTGATAGAGCTGACCATGCCATGTGCTTTTGATGGAGTTTCTCATCTATCTTTAGAATATCATCAGGATCATTTCTCAAAAACATATCAAAACTTGTTTATTTAAAACAAGAAGTTGTTTTTTTTCTGAACGCTCTCAGACAAGCTTGTACTTTCAATTTGATGATGTTGTTCCATTTGACCTCTTTATTTCTCTGTCATTTTTAGATGTTTTGAATTTGGACTGTCCAAATATTTCTTGGATTTTTTTTGTGTGTCATTTCTCATTTTTGTGTTCAAGAAGATTGTGATGTCAATAAATATTTTTATGGTACATTATCATATCTCCTAAATGTTTACCTTATATGATATTATGATTAATAATACATCTGACTAATTTAAAGGAAACTGTGGACAGAGAGAGTTGAATACTTAGAGACAATACATACTATTATTAATTTCAAGAAATTAGAGTCAGAATTGAATGCAAAGAGTAAGTAGCCAGCGTAGGCATGATGCGGGGCTTTTAGATCAGTTTCTGATTTTGCACACTGATATTTTAGTTGCTGTGTGAATTCAGCAGACAGTAGCACAGCCAGGTGTGATCAAGGTTACGCAGCGCGACTCGTCTTATTTAAGAGGCCTTCCATTTGAATTCCTGCTCACATTCACAGTTTGTCACCTATAAAGTGGGAACGAGTGGTGAATGCCAGCAATGTGTAATCAGAGAAGAGGGCAGCTATCCCAGCTATGCACCAAATGTTGCTATGTTATTGATCCGATAATCAGATTATGCTCGAAGGTATGCCAGTCTGGGCCACTGTCACAATTTAGCGGCTGTTATGTGTGACCCCCACTAGAGAGCAGCCAAATATGTGATTGGCTTTAAGCTAAGGAAACACGTAGAGTAATGAAATTAGAAGAGTTAGGGATAGCTTTCCCCCTCAGTTAACGATTCCAACCATCTTACTGCCTTCTCACACCAGCATCGCCGCTGGGTGCAAGGGTTTCTTTTCACACCTGACCCTCCAGGATCTCCTGCATAGTTAGCATGCACCAACAGATATTGTCACATTGTTTTGCTTAGCTGTCCATAAACCCTACATAGCATTAATATTTGCCATTTAAACCAAAGCGTGCTGTAGTAGTTTGAGAAAAACTCCAACACAAATCAACAAATTGAGGACACTGGCCATTACTGTGCTTAAAAGTCATTGATTAATCTTGTTGAATTTGCAGATTAGCAGCAGAACATGTACTATGGGATGCACGTATTGCTGACATGAATCTAACTGTGTGAGAACAGTGTCTAGAAGTTCAGTTAAATAGTGTCGGAGTAAAGCCTAAAGATATGCTGCCCTCTCTTGGTGTGTTTATCACATTGCAAAAGCCAGATAAAAATGAAGCGGGATTTGTTCAGTCTCACTACAGGATGACCAGTTGTCACAAAACCAGCAAAAACTGTATGTTAAAGTAATAGCTATACCTACAGGTATAGGAAATATTTCCTGCCCAGAGCAATAACCCTAAACAACACCTTGCCTCTGTCTCAGCTCTCTGCTCTGTAAAATGCTTTGTTTTTGCACTGTTGTCAAATTTGCACATTTTGTACAGTTATTTTTATTTAAAATTTTTTTTGATAGTATTTAACTTTAGCTCTTTCTTGTTGTGATTTAGTGTTTTCTTTTTGCTGCTGTATCACAATAATTTCCCAGGTCTGGGATAAATAAAGTATATTCTATTCTATTCTATTCTATTCTATTCTATTCTATTCTATTCTATTCTATTCTATTCTATTTCTAATACTTGAATCCGTGAGACAAATAGTTTACAATCACATTCATAAACATCTAACCGGTATTATCACTTTGTACAGGAGTTACAGTTATCAGATGCAACATGATGATAATATGGATTTATCAGTAAGCCAGCACAAATAGCTTGTGTTTACTCCAGTTATGTAACCACAAGACTGAATCAGTCTTTTATGCAAGATTTTGGAATTGTGCATATGGCTGCCTGGCAACTACAGAGCGAACATATTAAAAAAAAACATAGAAATATAAAAATCAAACCTGCTAGTACAGTGCACGTAATTATGAATAGAAGCAGTTTTGGAGAAAAACCCCTCTTTGAACCCCCTTATCGTACTGTAAAATTCCACAAGGGAAGTAAGCATTAGTTTGCAGCATGACTGAGCATTTTCTGAGAACTGCTGACCCTCTCAGCTACACCATGCATCAATTTAAGTCACACGTTACAGTAAGATAAACACACATTAGGTCACCGGTTGAAGTCAGATGATACAAACTCATCAACATTTGCATGATCGTATCAAACAAATCAGTCTGAGAGAAGATAAATTATAGTATATCTGATATAAATATGAATTAAATTTTTGGATTTCCTCCAGCTGATCATATGATCCAATCAATGCTGAAATCATAAAATGTTTACTGTCATTCAACTTTTCCTAAATTCTGTAAAGTCTACTTTAATCTCTTTACAGCCGCTGAACCTGCTTACTGAGTGTGTAAGGCAGTAAACAAGGGATAGTTTTACTCACCCTAAATTTCCAACACATGCACAACATTTCCCTGCAGTTTACTGTTATGATCTGTCATGTGCAAGCTGTGGTTGGCAAATAAAACCTGATGACGTGAGTAAAACATGCTGTACACGATGTGGAAGCATTGGTGGAAATCACGAAAACTTGTCTTCGATGCACTTTGTTGGTTTCAGTTTTGAGTCTGCAGAATTGACTTGTAAGCCTTTAACCTTCCTTCTTTCTCAAGACTATGCACACAAGTGCACACAAACCTTGATCTATGAACTCATGAAGTTTTCCTTCCACGCTTGTTTTTACTGTTGTGCTAACTCATGACTTTATCTCATCACTTGACTGTTGTAGTAAATGGTTTACAGTACGCAAGGCAAATCACAACCTTTATGTCTGTATAAAGTTAGGGCTAGGGTCACCAGACTCACCATTAGTCTCTCTTGCTGTGTAAAGGCCACTATAGGACATTGTAGCCTATGGCCTTTTATCTGAGAACACATTTTCTGTGTTAACAGAATTTCACATATGGCACACACTCAGACAAAAAGTCAAAAACAGGAATACTGCTTGGACTTGCACAGACATTTGTGTGTTACCGTGGTTCACTGCAGACTCATTTAGTTTCAATATAAAACATGACCATGAATAACCTAAAAGCAGCTGACAAGCATGCAAAGGCTTCCTACATCTATTTTGCATCTCTTTGTACTTCTGGTTCATTACAGTTAAGGGACAAATATTTTTATTTTTCCTCAGCACTTAGGATTACCATGACCCTAGATGTCTGCAAATCTACACAGATTTATTGCATTTTTTTTCTCTACTGCATTTGTTTGACAGCTGTACTTGCATTTCAGAAGATTTCACGTCAAATAGCACAATATGAGCATAGTCGTAACTTTAAAGCTTAGCTTAGCAATACACATTTGTGTAGCAGCTCCATTAATCATCTTACAAACCCTTAGATTTGTCTGCTAAAGCTTTGGAGGGCTTTACTATCTAATAGCATTTAAAGTAATTGAGACTAGCTTCATGACAGTAATCCTAAATGCCAGTACAACCAGTCTAATATGTAACATGATACACATCAGTCTCAGAGGCCATTTTTTGGTAGTGCATTACTTTACTTTTTTAAAACTTTACTATGATTTGCTGATGAGAGGTAGAATTTTGAATGCTGGCCTTTAACTTGGTCATATATTGCAGTATTTCTTTTACACTAGGAACAGGTCTGCGTACTGCTACCACCACTTGTTAACCGTGCTTTGACTTCCATAGGCAAGTCTTGAAAGGTCATAAAGCATTAAAATGATGCAAAACTGCAGTTGAATATATATAATAGTATCATCTAGCATATAAGACACTCATTAGCAGGAAAACTATTTGCACTTTTCTCACAGGAAGCTTGTGTACAAACACTACTGATTGTACAATCTGTTGATGCTGTCGAAAGAAAACAAACATTCAGACACACAAGACAAGCTGAGGAGAGGTCAATGACATGTGTAAACTTTTAGCTGAGTTCTCAGTTTTCCCTCACTTCACAGCATCTTTATGGTTTTGAGGCATTGCCATAACACTGAAAACCTCGTGACATCCAGACAGTCAGGAGGGCAGTGAGACATCAATGACAACAGAACTGCAGGAAATGTTCATAGAAAAATAAGCAACAATCTTGCTTAGAAACAAGAGTTTAAAGACCAACTCTTTTTCCACTTGTTTGTTTCTATCATTGCTGGAATAAAACTAAAAAAAAAAAAATAAGGAAAAAAAAATTGGCCCCTTAATTTGGTCCTTTTTTTTTTTGGCCCAACTCTGTTATTCAGTCTGATTTAAGCCAATTTTATGATGGATTACTATTTGCTGTTATGCTCCTAACAATGACAGATAAGTAAGATTTGCACAACAAACCAAACCCTTCAGTCAAGTTTAGAAACAGGATATCTGTGTGGAAACTGAAAGAAAGTCTTAAGCAACTGTAACTGGAAAGACTCATGAATCATGAATCAAATAGCATCAAATTTATCGGAATGCGTGCGTGTATGCATCCGTGTTCGTGTTTGCAGAATTTCAAAACCTCCAAAATCCCCCAAAACTTTGAGGTGGGAAGCTGAAGCATATTTGCACAAATGTGTGCATTTTAACAAGGTTGGCTGATGTTGTTTGTATTAATAGAGGGAAAATACTTTAACCCAGAGTTTGTTGAAGCGGGAAAGACGGGATAGCACTTCTAATAAAACCTGATCATTCATGTAAATCACTTAAACAAACTTTCAGTAAGTGGGTGTTTGCTAAAGTGCAACCATTTTCCTTTTCTAGAAATAAAAACACCTCCGCCTACCTACTTACATATTTTCCACCGTGACATCATTTGGTTTCTAAGCTTTAAACTACAACATGTGGGGGATGGCCCACATTAGCACATGCATGGCTTATTGTTACTGCATGTCAGATTTGGTTTTGTTCTTTTCGAAGGATCCCCATCTCTTTGAAGCTAGAATCAGAGTACTGCAAAAAACACAAAGCATGAAAATCAGTGGTTTCTCATGTAAATGCAATGCAGACAGACCGGGTTTCTTCTTCATGTGACTGTAGCTCCTAAGCAAAAAATTGATGATTAACTGATCATCTCATTATGGAAAAACTTAAAACTCCAAATGAGTTATTTATGATACTTATGCTCCTTGTTTTGCTGAGGTTTAAGTTTCCCAAAAGAATTATTGTGCAGGTTTTGTCACAACACATAACTCCGCCTTTTTCTTTATAACCTGCTGACAGCCACCTGACTGGAATACAGCAGTCATAACTGTAGGCAGCTATATAAGAACTCTCAGACACCTCAGATCACCTTCAGGTGGTTGTCCCTCAGATATCACCGCACACGCTGAACCAGAGGCAGGTGAGTAGCCACAGCACAGATAACAAGACACACAGGCGAACACACACTCTTTCTGTAATGCACTTAAATTGGTGCAAAGAAGGAAAATACAGACTCATAAATATGAAAAAGAGTCAGAGGCAGAGATGAAACAGAAATTCAAAGAAACTGGAAAATGAGCAGATACAGCGGCAGTGTGCGAGTGACATCCCTCATCATGACAGAAAGCATTTGTAAAAAAGCTGAAGTGAAAGAGTCTGCCTCGACCTGTGTGGTTTCCTGCAAGTAACAAAGGATCTCTGCATTTTTTCTTTTGCTGCTTGTGTTCAGTCGAGATGAAGTTGCTGCTAGCTGTTGCCGCTGTTCTGGCTGTTGCCAGCTGTGCCAGCATCTCTCTGGAAGACCTGGAGTTTCATGCCTGGAAGCTGAAGTACGGTAAGACAACAGAGACTACCTTTTATTTGCTTACATGTAAAATGACTATCTATCACAGACAATTTCCTCTACTCACTGTCTTATTTCCCTTTCTGACTGGCAGGGAGGATCTACCACTCACAGTCTGAGGAGGCTAATCGCAGGCAAATCTGGCTTGAGAACCGCAAACTCGTGCTGGTGCATAACATCTTGGCAGATCAAGGAATCAAGTCACACCGTCTGGGCATGACTTACTTTGCTGACATGGTATGTGCAGATGAACAGATCTGTGTTGTTTTTCTGCCCTCATCTAGCTTTTAACCTTTGCCATATGTGGCTCACTGCCATCTATGCAAGGACACTAAGAATCACATTTTGGATGAAGTACCTACTGTAAGTAAAACTGCATTTTGTATCTCTTGACTAGGAAAACCAAGAGTACAAACGGCTGATCTCTCAGGGCTGCCTGGGCAGCTTCAATGCCTCTCTGCCTCGCAGTGGCTCTACCTTCTTCCGACTGCCTGAAGCTACTGATCTGCCCACTAAGGTTGACTGGAGGGACAAGGGATATGTCACCGATGTCAAGGATCAGAAGGAGTGTGGCTCCTGTTGGGCCTTCAGTGCTGTACGTATAAGAACAACTCCTCTCTTCTGGTTATGCAAGAAGCTTTGCACAGTTGTTCTCTGATTTAAAATTTACATATCTCTTTTCCAGACTGGCTCATTGGAGGGTCAGACCTTCAGGAAGACAGGAAAACTGGTGTCTCTGAGTGAGCAGCAGTTGGTGGACTGCTCTGGGGACTATGGCAACATGGGCTGCATGGGAGGTCTGATGGACTACGCCTTTAAGTATGTCCAGGTCAATGGAGGGATTGACAGTGAGGACTCCTACCCCTATGAGGCTCAGGTAAACAGAAAGCAATATGATAGAAAAAGTATTGCAAATAATGTTTTATTGATGTCAGAACTTTAAATGTACGATATCCACTGTTTGTCACATAATCAAACGAGTGTAAAAAGCTGAATGGAGGACTCATTCACACAAAGTAAGCCCTCCATGGAAGAGATGTTCAATACTGCCATCTTGTGGACGAAATATATAGTGGTCCAAAACCCTAACACAGACTAAGTGCAAAGTCTACAATCACCATTTTAATGTTTTCTCTCAAAATCTTTTGAAAAAGCAGTACTTGCAAACACTTATTTTCTCTTACAAACATTTATTTACTACTTCACAATGTGTCAGTATGGAAAAAAAAAAGTTTACAGAATCTTGACATATTTTCTCTCAACTAGGATGGACAGTGCCGTTTCAACCCTGATACTATTGCCGCCAAATGCACAGGCTATGTTGATGTGAACCAAGGTGATGAAGACGCCCTAAAGGAGGCTGTGGCCACCATTGGACCAGTATCTATCGGCATCGATGCTTCTTCACTATCCTTCCAGCTCTATGAATCAGGTGGATACTTTTAAATGCTGTGTTGCAGCAGCCAAGAAATATCCATCCATCCATCCTTTATCTATACACCGCTTAATCCTCGCTAGGGTTGCAGGGGGCTGGAGTCTATCCCAGCTGACTCAGGGTGAAGGCAGGGTTGGACAGGTCACCAGTCTATCACAGGGCAACACTTAGAGACAGACAACCAAGCACACTCACATTCACACCTACAGACAACTTAGAATCACCAATTAACCTCAACATGTTTTTGGACTGTGGGAGGAAGCCGGAGAACCCGGAGAGAACCCACGCTGCACGGGGAGAACATGCAAACTCCATGCAGAAAGATCCGGGTGTCCTCACCGGGACGCAAACTGGTGACCTTCTAGATGCAAGGCAACAGTGCTACCAACTGCGCCACCCTGCAGCCCGCCAAGAAATATTCTATTAAATAAAAAAAGAAAATAGAAAAGGTTCTTCTTTTCTTTTGTTTAATCAATGTCTATGTATTTCCAGGAGTGTATGATGAGCCTGACTGTAGCAGCACCGAGTTGGACCACGGTGTACTGGCTGTGGGTTATGGTACCGATAGTGGAAAGGACTACTGGCTGGTTAAGAACAGGTAAATACCTAGATGAATTGCTAAAATTTCTCAGACAGCAGCAGAGCGGCATCTTATTTATAGCTGCTAGCATAAGGTGAAAATGAAACCCGCTCCGGATGTCATCACATTTTAAATCACACCTTAATGAGAACCGGTACCATCACTTTTCTTCTATGAGGATGCAGAATATTGAGCTGTTGTAACGACAAGTCAGTTTCACATTTGGCAAGTAAATTTTCTTTGAATGATGTTAATATTGATGTAACTTGTGTGTCTGTAGCTGGGGTGTTGGATGGGGAAACCAGGGATACATCCAGATGACCAGGAACAAGAACAACCAGTGTGGTGTTGCAACTGCAGCCAGCTACCCCTTGGTTTAAACAGGTAAGAAGAAGCTCATCTTTCCTTTTACTTTTTTAACAGCCAAAAGGTATATAAAAAAAATGCAACTTAAACAAATTAAACTTCTGAGAATCTGCACAGATGATCCTGAAAGTATATGTGCGTGCACTCTACAGTTTATTGTCCATTAACTGATTGTTGATCATGTTTATTTGATTTGCAGGCCCAGTTTCCTTGGTGAGGAGGAGAACTGTGAAATGTAATTTACGTTAATTTTTGTGTAAAAGAAGAGCAAACAAACTACAGAGTCATGTACGAGAATGTCCTTTTGTTCATTCTTGAATGTTTTGGGGCACAGAGTCTGCCTTTGCCCCAGTGCACTTTTAATAGAACCTCTTTTTATGAAGATTGTAAATAAATGTAAACAAATAAAAAGTTTCATACTGATATAAAAATTACACATTTATGTGTCTGTTTATGCTGGTGTTATGTGGCTTATAAACAATGCAGTGGTTTGCTGGCGTTAGCGATAGCAGTTTGTTGGTTGTTGGTTCACTAATACTGTCCAGACTGAGATATCCCAGTAACTACTGGATGAATTTCCACAAAAATTTGTACATTTATGGTGTCTAGAGAATAACACCCACCGACTTTGGCTATCTTTGGTTATGACATATTGTTTTAGAGAAATATCTCTATCCACATATATATGAAGAGTAATGCACCCGCATGCATCACTTTCCACAGCAAAAGTTAGTAAAAGTCAAAGATCAGCTGTGACCTGTGAGGATTTGTTTCTTAGCTAGATAGATCACCATGACACGACCTTCATCAGCTCAGTAATACTTTAAAGCTAGAGTATGCAAGATAATAGAAACCAAAACTGGATCATACCACTCCTCTCCTATCACATCTCCTTCCAAAACCACACATGAACACATGCTGTCTGAGTGCTGTTGGATGAATATTGTTTGAGCATCACTGACAAGAGATACATGGCACATTAAAACTATATCATGTCTAAAAGTCCACAAATAAGACTACATCAGCACATTTGTATAATATTCAATACAATCTATAAAGTCAATATAGACTAATGTAAAATAAATAACCAAACAGTTGTTCAGAACTGGGCTACAATGCTGACAGGCAGCAAACAAGCACAAATCAAAAAGCACTGAAAGACACACAAATACACAAGTGGACACAATCATTTGGCACTAGCAGCATGAGATGCTGCAGGTTTCGGTGGCACTTTAAAATGTGCCTGCACTTTATCAGCCATTCTTGTGTTTTCTGCTCGCTAGCTCAAGCAGTGTCTCTTGTGGAAGAATCCGGTGTCAAGCATTGAATGCATGGCCAGAGAGTGTGCAGGTTGGCAGGTATGTAGTAAAACAGGCAGCCATTCAACCATCCCATACGGAACGAATGCAATGATTGGACATTCTTTTTGCAGGCCTGTGACTACCACAGACAACATGCTGGTTTACATTTTATTATCAGAGCAAAATGATATTTAGAATTTTGTCAGGATGTAAAGAGACTATCAACAGTTTTACCAAGAAATTCCTCTGTAATACACTGCATACTAACATTTTATTTTATGACAAAAAATGAAAAAAACTGATTCAAACTTAGTTATTTCGTGCTGAATATTAAAGGTCCAATATTTCTTTCTTTTTTTTTTTGGCAAATTCATGAAAGTCTCACATGCTCAAAATACTGTCAAGATCTCACTATGACTGTTTAATTCCTGGTTTTAGTTCTGTTCTAAATGTGTGCTTTCAGTGTGTGTACCTTTACATGCAGTTGAGCTGCTTCTGTCCACTACCCCTTCAGTAAGAAGACTCTCTCTGCATTAGTGACTGATCACCCGGCAGCAAGCACAGGTGTGAATGAGTGTGTGAAACCAGTACAGTGCTGCCTCTTTATTATAATACCCTTGGTCCAGGATGGAATTCTGACTATATCCGGGATATTCCAAAAAGTGGGCTTCAAGATGGCGGCAAGTTTATACGTAAAGCCAAAATGGGAATGTTTTCACAAGACCAAAGGGACGGTTTCTTTGAAGATCAAGAAATATTTATTCAAATGGAGCTTTATGGTTTTGCTGCAGTGGAATTTCATCTTTGTCGATACAAAAAGCCACCCCATCAATAAAAGTTATTTCCTTTAATCAGATGGTATACAGAGGATTAACTTATCATGATTAACTAGCTGGACAGTTCAGTTATGAGTGATGACATACTCTGCAACAATGTGATTCTCTTTGATGTGCCCTACTTCATGTCAGTGTGTGAATAACTCAGTGAAGCAGATCTCAGGTGAGCAGGGGCCTGTACTACAAAGCAGGATTTGGTGTTAGCGAGGTAACTTCAGGTTGAATCCTGGGTTTCCGGTCCTACGATGGTGGTTCACTTCTTACCGGGGTACATCACCATGGTAACACGCTGAATGGCTAACCGGCTCCACAGCAGGTTCTGTTCCAGGTTGAGATCACTGGTTTAAAAACACCGCCCACTGAAAGTCAGTTCTCGCCCGTAAAACTTCAGAAGGAGTAGAAAATGAAGCACTTCTCAACAAAATGGCATCACTGGCATTTATTGAAGACCCGCTGCACATCGGAGCATGAATTGTGAGGGGATCACTGAGAAGTGTGAGATTTTTTCGGACCAACAAAACAGCGCACCCTGACCAGGATCTCTATGAGCTCCTGTCCTTCATTCATTTTTTTTCCTGGCTACAGGCAGTGTCAAAGCTGTTTCATATTTTTTCCATACCAGTATCACCCCATAGCAGTAAACTGATTTTAGCATTAAAGCTTGTATTTGTAGGATACGTTTATAAGCTACACTGCTTTGAATTATGTTTCTGTTTGTTCTTAGTTTGTTCCCTCGTCCTTTTTACACCACCAGGGCTGCAGCTGAAAGTTAAAAAAAAATGTCAGCTATGCCACAAGTATATACACTAGGCAGCAAATTAGTTAAAAGGAATCCTCACATGTGCTTATTGTCTGATGCGTGCCTTCATGATGGAACAGTGATCATATTTTATTATAAACTAATGAACGTATTCATTCACACAGTCAGCAGTTTTCTGCCAGCATTCCTTCCTGGCTTTGGCTGCTGCAACGCTGCTGCTTTCTGCTCCTATGATGTTTTTATATTATTCTTCATATCTTGTAAAGATTATATTCTGCTCCTCGGTGACAAAGTGCGCCGCTCTGCAGCCAGACTTGTCCATAGTCGTGATTGGTCAGATGCCGATAATGCCACCCATTTTACGTGCACGCGCTCAGATCAGACAACCCTGGGTTGATTTACTGAGTTAATAACCACCGTCGTAGGACCGGTTATCCTGAGTGCAGTTGTGAGGGTTGGTCAAGCCGGATCTCTGACAGATATCGTGGGTATGTTGATCTCACTTTGTAGTACAGGCCCCAGGACAGAAGCAAACAAGTATAAAGGACCAACTGAGTTTTGATTGTACAGAAGCACAAAAACAACCATTAAAAACTAAATAACCAACCCAGTACTAGTTTATTGGTTTAAAATCAGTCTAAAAGTTTCTTCTACGCCTAATTATCTAATTATCCCTCAAATGTGCTATTTTCAGTGTACAAGAAGTGCAACAATGAACTTTTGGGAGTGTATGAAGACTCTTGTGGTCACCTTTGTAGCCAAAAGCAGAACATTTGTGGTGCTTTTCTCGTGACTGCTCATTCTAAATGGCTCACCTTAGAAACAGTGGGAAATAAGGGGAAAGGTTAATGCCATTTTTTAGCTCAGTCACTGTTGGTTTCTCTTTTTCTACATAGAAATAGAATGAAATTCCCTAATAAAATGGTTTGTAAAGGTGGGATTCAATCTAGCTGAGTGGGGGTAAGAGGAATGGCAGTAGTCTTCATCCATCCATCCATTATCTATACATTATCTATACTTACTAGGGTTGTGGGGGGCTGGAGTCTATGCCAGCTGACTCAAGGTGAAGGCAGGGGACACCTGGACAGGTAACCAGTCTATCACAGGGCTACACTTAGAGACAGACAACCAAGCACACTCACATTCACACCTACGGACAATTTACAATCACCAATTAACCTCAACATGTTTCTGGACTGTGAGAGGAAGCTGGAGAACCCAGAGAGAACCCACGCTGCACGGGGAGAACATGGAGACTCCACGCAGAAAGATTCCAGTGCGAACCAGCGACCTTCTAGCTACGAGGCAACAGTGCTACCAACTGCCCCACCGTGCAGCCCCAAGTCTCTTCATATTGTCAGATTTCATTTTACATTTTTCTCCTTGTTAAGACATACAAAACAAAATAAAATTGATTGTCACTACGTGACACATTAAAAGTTTTTGTGTCCACGACATAAAAGTAAGAGGGGGCTCAGTTAAGCACGTGCTAACACAGACAAACAAACAAACAAACAAACAATACATGCTACCTGCATTTGTTATATGCTGTAGGCAAAGAAATAAATTGCAATAACGATATGAAATTAGATTAGAATACAAGCAAACAACATACCAGTTGAAAAGCTGCATATCAACTAACAAGGTGTTCCCATTTCAAGTATGAGACCTGCTGCCATAGCTGTGGTTTGTGGCCACAGTAGTATGACATACGTAGAGGATGAGGAAATCTTGTGCTTAAAAAAAAAAAAAAAAAAAAAAAGGATTTTGGGGTCAAAAGTCAGCATATTGTGAGGAAACAGCCCACTTGACTAAATCCCACTCACAGTTGTGCATGTGCATGATTTCTAAAGATGACAAATGATACATTTCCCTCAAAAATCCAAGTATACATAAAGTAGCTGCAGCTCTCTGTGCTGTACATTTACCAAGCAATCCGCTCTAAGTCAAGGCTTATGTGTTTAAGCTCTGTGCACAATACATGAAAGAAGACTTTAACACTACAAATATAATTTTTTCCAGAGTTTTTCAGGCACATCAAGTCAGCTGAGAACTTTGCTTAAAGACAAGATGCACATTTATAGATAACATATTTCTGAAAGCAGATTTTATCCTCATCTCCTGGGGCTTTATGTCATATCGAGATTCGTTTCTTGTACTAGCTTCGACTGACATAAATAATTCACTAAAAATGACTGTTTTTATTGTTCAAAAAGTCTGATGTTTGGAATCAGATGGAGCCTGTGATACTTGCTGCTGCTGTGGCCTTTGGCTTGCAAACCTGAGGCCTGAATTTGGACAAGGATTCCCAAAAGAGAAAAATCAAAATCAGAGTCAGGAACAGATTTATTGCCAGGTATAGTTTACACAACACGAGAAATTTGTTCTGGTGGGTTGGTGCAACAACACAACAATAAATATGGAGTAAATAATAAGTATAGAGTAAACAAGAAATATAGAGTAAAATAAAAGAATAAAAATAATTGTAATAGTGCAAAGCAGAAGCAAAAAACGTTGTGGAGTGAAGAGTTAAAGTTAAATTTAAATAAGAACTATAAAACTGTAGCATTATTTACAAGAATATTGAGGGTGCAGATATATTTACATTCAAACAGCTCATCAAAAATTGGAGGTGTGGAGGTGCAACATGAAATAGTTCCTCTTCTGGTTTTTCTGTGGTCTTTGAACTTCTTTTTATCTTTTATGTAACATTATCTTTTTTTTTTTTTTTTTTTTTAGAATTCCAGACACTTATACTTTCTTCAGCATTGTGGTTTGTAAAAGGTTTTCTCAGATTTGCTCATTAAATGCAAGCAGGGACCCAGAAAAGGAAGAAGTGAAAGGTGATCCAACCCGCAGATGTGAACATATTGAAACACAATTACACCACCAGTGTCTGAAATTATACACTTTTCCGTTTGAATCTCATCTCTGATGTGGTAAAAAAGCCAATATGGATTTTTGAGAAATATCTCAGCGGCATGTATTTTGACCTCTATTACGGTCGATGTATTTTACAGACCGTCTTTTGCTTTCAAGATCACCCTCTCGTCTTGCCACATCTTGACACCTGATCCACCACACTTATGATAATCGGTCTTTATAAAAACTGCAATTATGACACTGTAAGAAAGTAGAGAAAAAGAAGAAGAATGCATTTGTACTGACTTTTTTCATGAACAATGATAGAATAATCATTCAATATGTGAGTTTGGACCTTAAACCCTAACCCTAACCAGGGAATGCAACCAGGGGAACAATAGCCTCTTGCCATACAAGTCTTCCCTTCACCAATTCAAAAAACCTAACCCTAACCAAAAAAACATGTCAGAAATCTAACGCCCAAGTGGTTTTCAAGATGACACTAACCTACAACAAGGTGAACAGAGAGCTTTGACGATGTGCGACGGCCAGTGCATTGCCTTTGCTTCCTACCCCAAACTGCGTTGCCGTCGGGCACGGCAGGGGAAGTTATCGAGACAGATTTGAAAAACCTAACCCTAACCCCTAACCCGAACCTACCATAACCCTTACCCGAACCCTAAACCCTAACCCTAACCTACCATAACCCTAAACCCTAACCCTAACCCTAACCCTAAACCCTAAACCCTAACCCTAACCTACCATAACCCTAAACCCTAACCCTAACCTACCATAACCCTAACCCTAACCCTAACCTACCATAACCCTTACCCTAACCCTAAACCCTACGCCCCCCCATGCCACCTTCGTGATGGCTGCATCCCCAAAATAGAAAACTAAAAACATTCGTAAAATCAGATTCTCTGACTCACCATCCTAACTTTGATTACTTCGATGTGACCTTTTCTTTTAATCTTGTTTTATGTTTGGTTAAGGTTAATCTTGTTTTCCCTCTTCTGTTTACAGCTACCCACATCCTCCAGATACAGCAGTTGCTCAGGTTTAGAACATTCTTTTTTGTAGGCACCATATACCAACTCTGGTTAAGAAAAAAATCCAATACCCACGCTAAATGTGTGTAAAGTAATCCCATAATGGAATCTGACCTTCTTTCAACAGTAATTTGTAATGCTTAAGGCTTTTGCATGTAATCCAACTAAATAGCAGTACTTAAGTCATTATTGGTACATCTTTATTGAACCTTGACTGGTGGAAGGTTGATTCTTTCTTCTGCAAAACCATGAAGGCAGCTATAAATAAACTTTTAAGGCTAGAAATTATTTTGTTCATTTGTCATGGGCTATTCAGCTTAACTGCATTTAATTTTACTGCGTGCAGTGAAGCTGAAAAGAGTTCAGTATGTACCCAAATCTGGATTTGCTTAGTCCTGGAATACAGTTGAACAGATGAAACTGCGTTCTTGATGTGGCTGTAGACGTTTTATGACGAGCTAAAAAAACCCAACTAAACAAAATTAAACTTTGAAACTTTGACTTTGCTAATAATTATCATTGTTGAGAAAATGAGTTCCCCTTTTCCCACAAGAGGTGGTTGACATCTGTTTTAATCATACACAATAGTTTCCCCTATGTAATTAATGAAATCACATTAAGTGCCGGCAATTTTCCCATTCTAAATGTCACTTTTGGTCTGGTTGTGAAAATATTTGATGGGAGGTGGAGAAACACTGGGGGGGAGGGGGAACGACATATTAGGGATTTAATCAGCTTGTGTGACAAAATGTGACCTTGACATCTCACTTTTTCTCCCTCAGGTGAAGCAGCAGCAGCAGCAGAGAGACAGAGAAAGCTGTAGCGTGGAAGCCAATATGCATGGAGGAAGTAATTGAAAGAGAGATTTAAATTATCTTTTGTCAGGCGAGTCTTGTAACAGTAGACATACAGTAGAAAAAAATATCTCTGCCATTCTATCAGCACCCCGGTGTGACAGTGTTCAGCCAATTAGGCTTGAATGATTGTTATCCTGTCACATTATCATCATCATTCCTTTTATTTTTGGGGGGAAAAAAATAAAGGAGGGCATTAGAAAGTGGAAAAAGCAAATGATGAAAAAGCTCCCAGACAGAGACAAAGAGAGACAGAAGGAGGGCGCGTAAGAGGTGAGTCAAATTAATTGGTTTTGCTAAATCCTCCTCAAACAGCAGAAGCCAATGTGGTTCCACAAAAGGCCATTACCGGTAATCAATTTAAATCTGTTTTACCCTTCCCAAGGAAACCAATTAGGCAATTTAATTTGGCTTTTTTGATTCACAGCATAACCACTGCACAGGACAGGACATCCAATTCGCTTCCTGTAGAGAGGGACAAGTGAAAACATTGGGAGGTGTTGCTGGAACAAACAAACCTATTGATCTGAGGGAGGCTAGTAGATCCAAGGAAGAGTGCAAAGGAGGAGGCAATGTAGGATGGATAAATTGAGATTTGTTCAGGAAAAGAAAAAACACACTCCACTGATCCTGCTGTCAATTCAAAGCTGTCACAGTAATTAAAGTTTATTACGAGTTTAGGTTTTAGCTGAATTTACACCTTAAATTCCCTTTTCTAGTAAATGTGACTCCTTATTTCAAACAGTTTAAACATTTTCTATTTGAAGATGCACTTTTTGTGTCACTAGATGGCAGCACTTGACTACTGATAATTATCTCAGTAGTTTGGGGCAAATGATCTGGCTTGAGTCATGCAAACCTGTGGTTCAAAGTCAAATGTATTCCTTTGATTTTTTTTGGGTTTTTTTTCTCTCACATGTCCTTGGAATGCACTATACGACGCATATAAACATCCACGCAAACACACATGCACACCGAGGCTACATTTCCCTGCACCAGTGAACCCATTACAGTGCAGCAACGCACACACTGTACACTGGATGTCGGCTTAATCAACAATGTCACTGCACAATTTCAGTAGATTGGCTGTTGGGTTGGTATGGCGGAAAGTGTCAGTCAGCCATGTCACCCATCATAGCGAACAAACAATCTCTCCTGCGGGGATTCAGATGGGGGGCCACATTTCTGCACCAACGTGCTATCCATCTCCCATCATGCCTTTCTGTGCGAGTGCATGCTTGCAGTGCCTCACATGTACTGTGCCAGCCGTGTGTCTGTGTGTGTGTGCGCGGGGATGTGGGATGTCAACTGGTTTGTCATGGTAATGGGTAACATGCGTGATTGTGACAGACAGTGGTTCTGCATGAGCGCACACAATACTGAGACAAACACACACATGCACAGAAAACTTGAGCAGAGAACAAGAGCAGAAGACCTTATGAGAAATGCTCACATTATTTTCACAGTTTGCATTGCTATGATCTCACGGAGGATGCTAATAATCCAAATTCGCCCCCGTATCTTTTCCTTCCTCATCTTCAGCCTTTTTTTTTTTTCTTCCCTCTCCTCCTTGTTTCATCTCTCCTTCCTCCTTTAGCCAGCTGCATTTCTTGGACAGGGCTCCTTGGCTGTGGTGTGAGAGAGGCGAATGAAGCTAACTGAGAAAAACAGCCCTGGCAAGGCCAATTACACCCAGACAAAGCACTTTGCATGTTATTGTGTTAGGGATTCATGCTTGATTGACTGAATAGGTTCTAATGAGGCTGGGGAACAACGTGCAGAAAAGGAAGACACACTCCTCCGTTTCCCCTGATGGATTGATTTGCCCGTACCCCTCACGCACACAAACACATGCAGGTGCAAACACACTCGCTAGGTGATGGCTGCAGTGCACATGGGAGAGTACATACAGTGGAGATCACATCAACACTAATGCAAACAACGGCGCTCTTTCTCAAGTTACTGCTTGTAAAGTGTACACTGTGCGATGCTGTGAGTGTGTGCAGTGGGTGGCAGATGAAGAAGAGATATTATAGTGGAAAGGTAACTTGCTGTATTGCCTCTGCAGATGCTCCTATGTGAAAGCTTCACTCCCACTGGCATCCTTTTATAGTATCACTTGACTAGGTAGAGTTGGATATAGCAACAGATGGATTGGTAAAGCCTTCAGCAATGATATAAAAAAAAAGAAAGTCAGCTGGGCCTGTATAACAGATGTTAGTTTTATTTCCGTGTTGTGTTGTGTTGCCGGCCTTCAACTCTACTAAGTTTCGCATCTTTGAAGTTTCTCTTTTTTGTTCTCTGTCTCAGCAGAATGAAATTTGAAATGGATATTACTAGCCACAGGGTAATGAAAATAACAAATGCCAGCTATGATGTTGGCAAGATCACTGTCAACAACTTACAAATTGAAAATGAAATTAGCTGGCACCCCAGGTTCAGCCTATGAATTTTAAAAGGCAGGCATGAGCAGTATGTATGTAAGATGCAGCATAGCTGACAAGCAGGTATGCAAGTGTACAAACTGCAAATGCTAAACTTGTAAATGTGCATCTTAATGAAGGAGTTTTTTAAATGTTTACACAAATCATTTGTAAACAAGGCAGGCATTGAGTTAGTATCTTTAATCATCTACATAAAATGATAATTTTATTGGATTTCCACTTTTCATTTGAATGACTCCAGCCCCGGCGTCGGGGTACTTCAGGGACCGAGCGTATGCACAGAGAGTCCTTAGAAGAATATTTACGGTGGCCTTCTTCTTTACCCTCTTCTTCTGTGTCCTGCTTTTGTAACTCCCCCACCTCCTGCTCATTTCCTTCTCTTCCACATCCCCTCTCATTCATCATTTCTCATTGCCACCCCTCTTCCTCTCATCTCTCTCCTCTACCTCGTCCATCTCTCTCTCTGAGGTCAGGGTGAAGGGTCAATTGCCTGGGTGCACCACGGAGCCAGTTCCTGAAAGGGCAGTCTGAGCTCTGTCTTACCTTTGTCTTTTATATCGCCTGACAACCCTTTCCCACAGGAGATAGCCTCGCTTGCCCCACTAACCAACTCCTTGCACAATGGTGTGTGTACATTTTCTGGATGCATTTGGAGTGTCTGTATATGTGGGTGGATGCATCTCTCTGTGCTCCAATCCTTGGCCTGCCCCTTTTACCCACCCTTGTTTATCTGCCCTGTTAAGTTTCCTCCTCTCCAGCTGTCTCCCTTGCCTGACCTTTTTCTCTCACCGCCTTCCCTCCTCCATCGATAGCCAGAGCTAATAAGGCAATTAAAGCCTAATTAAAGGAGTCTTCAGAGAGAAGGAAGGTCTCAGGCAACTTCATGAGTGTAACGGAGCGCTGGGTTTTTTCTTGCCTCTGGCAAACTGTCTTTCACCCTCTGCCAACAAAGTAAACATAAAGCACGGAAACAATGTAAAACCAGAGGAAGTGTATATACGATTCCATCATTTTTTGATTTTATTTTTTTAGAAATACAGTCTTCAGATTTATTTTGACATTTCCAGTGGTATCCATAAATGGGTAAGGTAACTAGCTAATTTGTTCAGCTCCATGTGTATCTATCCGCCCGGCGTCAGCCCACTCATTGTTGTCAAATTTGCCAGCACAGATCAAAGGGCCCTGTGCAGCGTGCCAGCCAGGTTACCTCTGCTTGGCACTCTGAATCAAAGTCATGGATTAAGAGGGGAAGTAAGAAAGGAGGGAGGGAGGGAGTTCAAGGCCATGTGAGAGACGATCATCCTCTCTTTGGGATGTGAGCTGCCTGTCACAAAACTCTGTGATGGATATGTGTTATTTATTTTTTTCCACATGCATCCCAAAGCCTCCCTTCCATCCCAATGCATACGATCACTGTGTGCGCTTGTAGTCTGAAACAAAATCTTTACCCCTGATTTAGAAGGCACTTACAATGCATTAGCCTTGTGGTAATTACTAGAAACTCAATTAGAAGAAACCGCTGAAGACCAAGACCAAACTGGAGGGCTTAAGCTGCAACGCTGGTAAATGGATTTGGAGTTAATTTAGTGAGTCAGAGGGTGAAACAGCCATCAGTGATGTTTTAAGCTGCAGCAAGCAACCTGAACACTCAGAGCTCCGTACCGTAGGCTGATCTCCTCTGTAGTCTGCTCTCAATTGGCATCCCACTTCACTTTGGTTATGGTAATGCTGTGGGATTTCATTTTACCCACCTGCTTGCACAAACCCTCGTATGTCCGTACATGTGAGACTTCTACGTGCTCTTGTTTGGTTTATTATTTTTCTGTGATGTTTACAGGTTAGGTTTACATGTTACTGCCAATGTCTCAAATCCTGCTCAGACAAAACTAGTATCTTTTATTCATGGATCTTTCCATATTTTCTAACATGCCTTGAGACATTTTTATGACCTTAAGCTGTGTATAATATCACATTGTATGGTCTTCATTTACTATGCAAATTGCTTGAGATGTCTATTGTTGTGACTTGGCTCTGTATAAATGCAAGTGAATTGAACTGTATGGAATTGAATTGGACTGAACTGAATTAAATTGATTCAGTTCAATTTAAATAAGTTTATTTATCCCCTAGGGCAGTGGTTCTCAAATGTTTTCTGTCAGGCCCCCCTTCAGAGGACAAAAATCTTTTGCGCCTCCCCTCGCCTTAAATAGTCATGAAATGAGCCAGTTTAAAGTTACTGAAATTAAATATCATGAGCAGGCTTTCTTCATTGGTCGCACCAGCTAATGATTTGTTTGCCCTATTGCCTTATTTGGATCAGCATTGCCACAGCTATTAATGCACCATGCAGCTGATGAATAGTTATTTTTGCATAACTCAGTTATGTTGCAATGATTTTCAGTGATACAAGACTAGGTATTTGTAAAATGTTTTAACCTTAAAATTAGGGATGGACTGATACCTCTTTTTGATTTCCGATACCGATACCGATACTTCAATTTTGAGTATCTGCCGATACCGATACCATCTCTCCTCCTAAACTTCTTTGGAAA
>NW_007577779.1:342950-344723 GCF_000690725.1 Stegastes partitus
TCACTTTCATACTTTGGCAAAACATATTTTATTTTGAACAATTCATGCCGATCAGACCAGTTGTGAAGGGAGCGCCACCTACTGGCTGAATGCTCTCCCTTCTGTCTTCAGCTCTTTGTCCAGCCCTCTGCAAGATTCCTCCACTTCACTGAACTAGTAGACAGACAACATGATCACTGCTGGCTTTATGGAAACATTAGAAACACTTAGAAAGGTGCATTCATCAACACTGCTGTGCCTTCATATGGGTAATAACACTACTATTAGTAAATAGTTATAAAAAGGTTTTAGGGCATTGTGTGAATGTAAATAGTCCATCTGTTACCCTGACCTTTGATGGTCAACCGACCACAGCAGTAGACCTGCTCAGCCTCCTGGAAGGACACATCTTCCTGGACAGACAGGACATATATGATGGCCTACCAAAATGGTTCATTCTGAAACCATATCATTTTAATAAACCATTCTACAGCAGAGCAGTCATGTTGGACAGGTATACCACAAGTAGCAGCATGTAAGGCTGCTATCTATTTAGCCTTTATAAGTGCAGCAGCACAAGCATGTATAAATATCAACTTCATCGAGTGGAATAAAGCTGAGCAACAGGATGGGCAGTGGTAGTTGTCCCAGCATGTGGCGCACTTCCTCATTATGAGGATGGCTCTGATGAACTGTTATGTGCATCTTCAATTAAAGAGAGAACAGTTGATCAAATTAAATCTTTTCATATTGTTTTGTAAATATAAATAAACATAAATGAGGCCTAGTCCTAGAACTGGATGAAGACATTTAGATGTTGTGTCTTCATACAGGCTGTACAGCAGACAGAGGAGATGTGGTTCAGGAGGCCAGAATAATCCTACATCAGCACCAAGCGTTAAAATGCTCAATGTCTCAACATAACAACACAATGACATCATGAAAAGAAGAAGTCCTGTGGAGGAAAATGTAGTTAGTACTGTTTAACAGCAGACATGTGGACTAGTCCCAGGATGGACGTGTCCAGGTAGCTCATGACTGAGCTCCATAAAGTTCTTCTAAACTCTGACAGAAGCAGCAGCATCACAGCAGGAGCTCTGCTCAGAGGAATGAAGCCAGAGTTACTACACCTCTGCTTTCTCTACTGGGACAAATTCAAGTACCTGTAGTGAACAACATTACTATTATTTAACATGATCAGAATGTAAAACAATGAGTATTTGAACAGGGTTATGGCTGCGTCATGAAACTGACAGTCATCATGTCAACACGCTTCTATCATCTGATCAAGGTTCATAAATGCCGTCTGTAGTTCATGATCATCATCTCTGAGCTCTGATGCCCAAATCTCACCATGACTCAGTTTAACAGAAACAAGCTACATCCACCCAACCGGTGGAGGCAGATGGCCGTCCCTCCCTGAGCCTGGTTCTGTCGGAGGTTTTTTTTCCCCTGTGGGGGTTTTCGGTTCCTTCCCACTGTTGCAGACTGCTGAAGCTTATAGGGAATCCAGATGTTTTGGACTGTTGGGTGTTTCTGTCTCTGCCTTTGTTAAGCGCTATGAGATGACTTCTTGTTGTAAATATGCGCTATACAAATAAAACTGAATTGAATTGAATTGAAGCTAAACGTTGGTTTTACTGCAGCCTTCATCAGTTAAAACGTGATCGTCTGCAGTTTAATGATGACAATATAACAAAGTTTTTCTCACAGTTCAACAAGTTACCAACAGCCCTGCTGTGTGTAATGTCTCAGTGATGCGGTTATGAACAAAACGAACCACCATGAACTTCA
>NW_007577779.1:345063-377432 GCF_000690725.1 Stegastes partitus
ATAACAGCGTACTTGTATGAAAGGCAGTCTCGGTAAATATACCGAGACTGCCTTTCATACAAGTACGCTGTTCCTGACTCTTACGCTCCAGCCATTACCACACAAATACCAGCAGGTGGCGTAGTTTAATTGAGAACACCTAACACTCTGGTAAATCCTAGACTGTGCAGATGAAGACAGCAGAAATGTTCACAACGTTAAACGATAAAACGATATAAACAAACATTCATTTGTTTTACGACGTTAAACTAATGAAACGATTCACAATCAGTACTCACGTCGTGACCGTCCTCCATCACGGCGACAAATGCTGCTGCTGTCTTTAGGTGACAAACACCAGCAACCAGTCGGTGGGTCCTGAGAGCTCTGAACACACTCATACTACTGCATCTGGGCCACAATTGCGCATTTTGGTGATTACTCATTGTGGGAGGTGACGCAGGGCCCTGAGAGCGCAGCTCCTCTGACAGGTGAGCGACCAAATATTTGTTGGAAAACAGTAGAAAGTGCTTTTTACACTACTTTGCCCAAGTTGAAAAGTTTTCTATTAGCAAGGTTTTCAGCAGTTTTTTTTTTTTTTTTTTAAATGAACGGACTTTTCTATGAAGTGAACGCATTTTAAATGTCCATACCACTGGCCATCATGTTTTTAGGAAAACTGTGATCACTGTTAAAATGTGAATCCGGGGTGGCGCCAGTGCCGCACACTTTGAGAAACACTAGCATAGAGGATGGTTGTAATCCAGATTGTCCGGCAGGCAAGCGTCATCTTTCTCATCATGTCTTTACTTGTCAATTGATAATGAACAGAGATTTCATTTTAGTTTGAAAATAGTCTGAATTAAATTAACCTGAACTGAAATTAATTGAACTGAACTTGAATTAAATTGATTTGAAATTAAATGAAGAGAACTAAATTAACTGAACTGAAACAAATTATACTGAATTGAACTGAAGCTAATTGAACTGAACTGACCTGAACTGATTTTAACAGAATATCTCTTCTGCACTTCAAATAACTCCAAGTACTTAACTGGCTGATCATATCGGCCATGATGATGTGTTACTCAGGTTCTACTGAATTCTATCTGTACCTTAGACACCTGTACCTACTGGGACTGTAATGCACACCAAGCTGGTAAGTCATATCACATATTGAACTCTGCCATCTAGATCTATGGAGAAACAGATGGACTGCACCTTGGAAAAAGTGTGGGTGGAAAAGCCTATCTGTCCCTGTATGTGTGTTTGTGAAGGGTCCTATTGGTGCCAGCATGTGTGTTGGCGTGTGTGCTCACGTAGGTGCTACTGTCGGATCTTGGCTTTGGCCTTGAAGTAAAGTTGTGTGTGTGTGTGTGTGTGTGTCGTGGGCTGGTGAGTGGGTGTGCATCGTGAGAGCACTGCTGTGCCTTCTTCTTCTGGGGACCAGATGGTGACGGAGCAGGTTGTTCCACTCGACTGTTTCTGACATCATCACTCAAAGACAAAGCAAGAGAAAAAAGAGAAATAGAAATAGACTGTTGATTTCATATATATGTATATATATAGGGGTGCGCGATATGACGATATTTGATCGTGAAGGATTAGAATGTGTAGACCAGGGGCGGTTTTCATCCCAGGCCACATAAGCATTATGTTGGCCCTCAACGGGCCAGCTGTAATTGTAAGACTGTATAAATAGAACGACTCCTTAACATATTAGTCAATAGTTGTCTCTGCATTTGATTATTATTTATTTTATTTAAATATTGTGCATGCTTTTAGCTAAAAATAAAATATATGTAGCATGGCTCCAGACTGACTTTTCCAATGGTAGCACTGGTGTTACCAACTTTTGTTGTTGGTTGCACCAGTTAATGAGTTTGCTGTAGGTTCAGCATTGCCACAGCTATTAATGCACCATGCAGATGATGAATAGTTGTTTTTGCATAACTTAGTTATGTTGCAATGATTTTCAGTGATACAAGACTTGATATTTGTAAAATGTTTTAATCTGAAAATATATTTATTTTGTCACCAGTCCTCTTCTGATATCACTCATTAACTGGACACAGGCTAAACAATTGCTGAACATGCATATGCATTGATGGTACATTTTACTGATGTTCCTTAAAAGCCTCACGTGCTGCTTGGGACTAACCTGGTGGCTGCTCCTCTGACAGGTGAGTGACCAAACATTTGTTGGAAAACAGTGCAACGCGTGTTCTACACAAATTTGCCCAAGTTAAAAAGTTTTTGCAAGCAGAGTTTTTGATGAACGGACTGGCCATCATGTTTATTGTCAAACCTGTGATTGCTGTTAAAATTTGAATCTTGCAGATTGAATGTGGGGCTACTTTTTCTTCCTAACTGACTCAGTCGAGTTCAGCCTGCCTGCACCTGAACACTTTGATCATCAGGTGTGTCGGACCTCTCCCTCTCTCATCTCGCTGTGCGTGTGTGTGTGTTAACATAATTGGCTATATATTGTTTTTTCATTGGAACACGGCAGCAGCGAAACTGACAGTTTTACCCGTCAGGCAGAGAGAGATTGAATCAATGAGGAAGAAATATGACTATTTCCAACCACAATAACTGGAGCAGTGGCTGCCTGTGCCGACGGAAGGAACCAGATCAGCCTGATGATCACCGTTCACTCACACAATGTGACAACGTGAAACTTTAACTCGCACATGCTTAAAAATGGTCACATGCGAGAACATTTTGCTCGCAGTCTGGAGCCCTGTGTAGGCACATTGCTGTGTTGTTATGACATAAATTATAACATAATATTACGTTATATCAGGTAAATCCTATTAATTTATCAGATTAGGAATCACACATCTCTCGCGCGTCTTGAGTTTGACACACATGGTGTTAACGATCTGCCAAAGTGAGGAGATCGTATGGATTGTTTAGGTCACATTCTGTAAATTGCAGTTCTATGCTGATGCACCGACACACCAGATGTATTACGTCGCCTACCTGACCGACCAATCATAGCGAATAACGGGCAGTGATGCAATTTCTTACCTGCCTCCTTGTTTGTGTGTACCGGTAGCTGCATGGAGAGCCATGGCTGGAAGCCAAACGGAGGAGTTGGTCGCAAAAAAAACCTCCACTTCCACTATATAGAATTGTTTTGCTTTTCCCCAAATTGTCTATCCCAGATGTTCATTCCACAAAACTTACACCCGAGAGACTTTGCTGAACATCAGGGCAGTAAACGTCGCTAAAATTGAGGCAGTCAGCTGTGATTTGGACATACTACACCAACACGGAGTCCAATCGGAGATTACGCCGGCAGTTATTCGAGAGAGAAGGAAGTGCAAATGGTACGAACGTAAACAAAAGAGGAGGAGGAGAGCCGGGATCCATGCTAGGCTAAAGGCTAACCCGTCCAGACCAGCAGGACCGTCCTCCTACTATCCAATGTCCACTCCCTCGATAACAAGCTGGACGAGCTCCGTTTGCTGAGAGAAACCTTCAGAGAGTTGAGGGACTGCTGTGTGTTTGCTTTAACAGAATCTTGGCTCCATGATAACATTCAGATGGACTACAGCTGGAGGGGATGACATTTTTCCGAGCAGACAGACAGGCAGCTAGCTCTGGGCAGCATCTGCAGCTTCACCATCGTCACACCATCGTCACACCATCGTGTCTGTCTTTGTGTCCCTGAAGAGTTGCCAGGACCTGGAGAGATTCGCCATGTTCTAGTGATGGTGGCGCGCATGGACGCAGCCGCCCCTTCAGGAGACAGCGAGAGTGTGCTACCCCCTACTGAGGAGAATTAAGAAAACAGTTTAAGTTGGTTCCTTGTATGACATACCTGATAGAGAGCACATGGTGCCTGCATGTTCAGACCTCACTGCCTAAGCCAATGCTTGATGTTGCCTTGGACAAGAATCGTCCAGAAGTGTTTATTCTATGTTTTGTAATATGTAAGATGTCATATATTAGTTATCAGAATTAGACCTTTGTGTCGATAATTTTGGTAACGCAACTTCTCTATCGTTTTTCTGTGTAGTTTTACAAGACTGAAAAGGAAAGCAAATTAATGGAAGAAAAATGCATCAGTTGCTACAGTCGTGAGAAAAGCATGCCTTGTGACTTCCTATGTAAGCTAACTGTCTAGCTTGGACAAAACAGAAGCGTCTAAGTGAGGGCAGTATAGTAAAAGGATGAGTGTGCAGCAGGCATAATCAACAGACAACACGGCAGCGCAGTGAGTCTACAATCGAGGACACAGTACCAGCCAGCTCTTTAGCAGCAGAATGAAGGCGAAGAAGAGCAGCAAGAGGCTAATGCGACCACTGCTGTTTCTGAATGTGCTAAATCTCGTTCAAAGTCAGTGTATTCACAGTCATCAAAACAATCAAGTCAAGCGTCCACAGCCAGTTCTGCAGCGGCAACAGCTCGCGCAAAGGCAGAAGCCGCCCGTGCTCAACTTGCCTATGTAGAAAAAGAAGTTAGCATTACTAGGCAACAGGCTGAGCTTGAAGCAAATTTACATGTTTTAAAAAGCCAGAAAGCTGTTGCCACTGCTACAGCTGAAGCAGCTGCGTATGAAGATGATGAAGCAACCAGTCAAAGTGGTGTGAGTCATGACATGCTACAGCTGTCTTTTAGTCCAATTCAGCGAACCACAGAATATGTACAGAAACATTCAGAGACATTTTTCAGCAACATCCCAGCCAATAGTGTGGCCCAGGGCAGCCTTCATGATTTCCAAGACACTCAGCAAGCCCTCAAAGAGAGCCTTCATCTGAAACGCAGGGCGTGCAAGATATAACAAAGTATATCATTCGTTGGGAAATGTTAAGTGCAGGTCTCCTGAAATTTGATGATCGCCTCAACCTTACAGCCAGGGAAGAACTAGACTTGTTAACAAAATGGCTTGGTTCTGAATCCTCAGAACAAGCTAAGAGGATTCGCGCTGTGCATGTGTTCAACCCAACAGCAGCTTTGAGCCTAGTTTGGCAGCAACGGAAAGAATGTTGTGGGTCACCAGAAGTAGTTGAGGAAGCTTTGTTGCAAAAACTGGAAGATTTTCCCAAATTAACGAACAAAGACAATAACAAACTAAGAGAGCTGGGTGACATTCTGCAAGAAATAGTGTGCTAAAGAAGAAGGATATTTGCCAGGCTTGAGTTGCGGATCAACACAGCATGTAGCAAAAGACTGCAAAGAGACAACTAAATGTATGGAGTGTGGCAGTGAAAACCACATCTCAGCACTACATCCTGGTCCTCCTCCCATTCCAAAAGAAATCAAAGAACTTGAGAGACATGATGGCAGGGAGGAAAAAGAAATTGCGAACACTCCAATTACATCTAAATGCACAGAAATCTGTAGAGATGCTTAATGGTCTGCACTTATATATCGCCTTTTTCTACCTTAGCAGTACCCAAGGCGCTTTACAATGGGTTTCGCATTCACCCATTCACGCACGCATTCACACACCAATGGTGACAGAGCTGACATGCAAGGCGCTAATCTGCCATTGCAACTTGGGGTTCAGTGTCTTGCCACCAACCTTGCCCTCAGTGGACAACCCGCTCTACCACCTGAGCCACAGCCGCGCTGATGCAGACAACCCATGTCCATGCTCAAAAATCAGCCCTGTGATAGTGTATCCTACAGGAAAAAAAGAGGAAGCAAGAAAAATGTATGCAGTGCTTGATGAGCAGAGTAATAAGTCACTGGCCAAATCTGAAATTTTTCGTCTCTTAAACATCACAGCTCTAGCAGATTCGTACACATTGAAAACATGCTCTGGTGTGACAACAAATGTAGGCAGAAGAGGCACAGACTTTATGATTGAGTCACAGGATGGCAAAATACGTGTTAGGATGGTATGTTTGTGTTGTGTTTTTGCTTGTTTCTCTGCCTTGGTGTTTGGTGGGTGTGTTTTTCCTGTTCTCCCTGCAGGCTGGGCGGAGCCGACCGGAATGAGACAATCAAGCGTTGACAGCTGCGGCACATCTTCTCATCAGCAGCCAGCCGTACAAATACGGGCAGCTCACAGACCTTCAGTGCCAGATGATTGTGATTCCTCACCGTGGTACAGTCAGGCTGCTTAGCAGCAACCTCTCGTGAAGCATCAAGCTAAGTCTACTGTTTTCGAGCGTCTCAAGTACATGGTTTTTCTCCTCTGTATCTCCAGCGTCTCGTCTCAGCTCCAGCTCCAGTGTTTCTCCCCACACGCCTGCCGCTTCTTCTCCCTCGAGCACACATCACGGGAACACACAGCCACGAGCACCTTCACCCGACGGATCTCCGTTCGAGCACCTTCACAGGGAAGAACTTCACGGGAAACGGATTTGCACCAGCACCGCTCCTGAAGCACCGCACCTCCACCTACCACCTGGGATCTCCACCACGACACCCCCACTGGATTCCTCCACCAGGACACCCTCACCTTCCCCCTCCCTTGTTAAATAAATCTTTTCCTTTAACTTCTTCTCCTGCCTCCCTTTTTCGTTGGGTCCGCCCGCACAGATTCTGAGACTTGGGCCGTCACAGAATCATCTGGCCCTAACAATGGACCCTGCGAACCCCAGCACCGTCAAGGAGGCCCTGAACGCACAAGGTATTCTGTTGGGAAAACATGACCAGCTTCTTCAAGGACTGATGGACGCCCTACAGAATCTCCCCCACAACGTTCAGGGTATTGCACTAGACGGGATAGCCACCCCCGACCCTGGACCCTCACCCGATGTCTCCGTGAGTACTCCTTCCGAAACCGCTCCCTCTTCTCGTTCCTGTCGTGAACCGAAAGTACCCAGTCCCGAGCCCTACGCCGGAGAGCCCGGTTCTTGTAGCCGATTTTTGTTAAATTGCCAGCTTGTGTTCGATTTACAGCCATTAAGCTATCCTTCTGATAAAGCTAAATTAGCCTTCTGTATAAACTTGTTGCGTGGACAGGCAGCTCAGTGGGCCACCGCCTTGTGGCAAAACAAATCCACCTTGTAAAGCTCTTATGATGCTTTCACCACTGAGCTCCGTCGGATTTTCGATCACTCGGTTAAGGGTCGTGAAGCTCTTAACCGACTGTTTGATCTAAGACAAGGTTCGCAATCAGTGGCTAGTTTTTCCATCTTGTTTCGCATTTTAGCGGCTGAAAGCGGATGGGACGAACCCGCCTTAATGACTTTGTTTTCGCGTAATTTATCAGAGGAATTGAAGGATGAGTTAGCTTCACGGGACACCCCTAGCTCGTTGGAGGCGTTAATTTCATTAGCAATAAGGATTGATAATCGTTTAAGG
Source organism: Stegastes partitus (assembly GCF_000690725.1). Lineage (NCBI taxonomy): Eukaryota > Metazoa > Chordata > Actinopteri > Pomacentridae > Stegastes > Stegastes partitus. Next base: position 352,312 of record NW_007577779.1, read on the forward strand.
GAACGCAGAAGAGAGAGAGCGGCTAGGGGTAGGAGACTCACTTTTCCCCCAGCTTTTGTCCCCAAACCTGTATCGACGTCTGCCAGCAGCCCCGACCGGACACCGGCCGCCACGTCAGAGGAGCCCATGCAGTTGGGAAGAACCCGCCTGACTCCAGCGGAACGACAGAGGCAGATGCTAGGTTCTCTGTGCCTATACTGTGGACAAGCCGGTCACTACGCAGCAAGATGCCCAGAGACGTCAAACGGTCGGGCTCATCAGTGACCAAGAGCCCTCTGGTGAGCCAAGTTTTCCCTGTCTCGAGCTCTTCCTCGCGGGGTTCTATGCCCGCTACCCTCTATGTTTCATCTTGAGTTTTTCCAGTGCATGTTATGATTGATTCCGGGGCTGATGATAATTTCATTGACTCTACTTTTGCTCAACAAATTAACGCCCCTGTGATGGTTCAGGATTCTCCCCGTGTGATAAATGCTTTAGATGGAAGAGTATTAGCCAAAGTTTCCCACCGCACTGCACCTCTAACTCATTATTTCAGGAAACCACCGTGAAAACATACAGTTTCTTGTCATCTCTTCTCCGTTGGCCCCAGTGGTGCTGGGACTTCCCTGGTTACAACAGCACAACCCCCAGCTAAACTGGACCTCGTTTACCATCACGGGGTGGAGTACAGCATGTCACGCCCACTGCTTACGATCCGCATCCCCGGAGACAGGATCGGAGACACCCCAATTACCTCCTCCGGATCTCAAGTCCGTCCCTCCCGAGTACCACGACTTGGCCTTGGTTTTCAGCAAGGAGAAAGCTCGTTCTCTCCCACCGCATCACCCCTATGACTGCGCCATGGATCTCCATCCAGGAGCAGCCCTGCCAGCCAGCAGGTTGTACAAATTGTCACTGTCGGAAAAATCATCTATGGAGACCTACATCAACGAGTCGCTGGCGGCTGGGATCATCCGTCCTTCATCCTCCCCGCTGGGAGCAGGTTTTTTCTTTGTAGAGAAAAAAGACAACACTCTGCGCCACTGTATTGATTACCAAGGGCTTAATGACATCACCATTAAAAACTGCACTCCGCTCCCTCTCATAGACCCATCATTTGAACCACTCTGTCATGCTCAAGTATTCACCAAGTTAGATCTTCGCAACGCATACCATTTAGTCCGCATACGTGAGGGAGATGAATGGAAAACTGCTTTTAACACCCCGTTAGGACATTTTGAGTATTTGGTTTTGCCTTTCGGTCTCACAAACGCTCCTGCAGTTTTTCAGGCTATGATGAACGATGTTTTTCGCGATATGATAAATCACTTTGTGTTTATCTATCTTGATGACATCCTCATTTTTTCCCGTGACCATAGAGAACATCAGCAACATGTGCGACTGGTTCTGCAACGGTTATTGGAAAACCAACTCTATGTTAAACCTGAAAAATGTGAGTTCCACGTCCCCTCAGTCAGTTTTCTAGGATACGTCATCGCTCAAGGTCAGCTCCAGCCGGATCCAGCTAAGATCCAGGCAGCAGTGACTGGCCCACTCCAGCTTCCCGAAAAGAGCTACAGCGATTTTTGGGTTTTGCTAATTTCTACAGAAGATTCATCCGAGATTATAGCAAAGTTGTTGTTCCCCTCACGAATCTAACTTCCTCCAAAGTGCCATTTGAATGGACACCAGAAGCCGATGAATCATTCTCTGCTCTAAAAAAACTGTTTACTAGCGCTCCCGTTCTCCGAATCCCGGATCCGGCCCTCCAGTTCGTGGTGGAGGTGGATGCGTCCGACACAGGAGTGGGAGCGGTGCTGTCGCAGCAAAACCCTGACACTCTGAACCTGCATCCTTGTGCTTTCTTTTCTCGTCGTCTAAGCCCCGCTGAAAGGAATTATGATGTTGGCAACCGTGAGTTGCTAGCGGTGATTTTGGCTCTCCAGGAGTGGAGACATTGGCTGGAGGGAACCACGCAGCCTTTCCTTATCTGGACCGACCACAAGAACCTCTCATACCTCCGATCAGCTCGCCGTCTCAACCCCCGCCAAGCCCGGTGGGCCCTGTTCCTCAGTCGTTTCAACTACACCCTTTCCTATCGTCCCGGTTCCCGCAATACGAAACCAGATTCCCTCTCTCGAGCCAACTCAGTTTCCCCCTCATCTCCGGAAGAACCCCAGGAAAGGAGCACCATCATCCCAGCCTCTTGTGTAGTTGGAGCCGCGTCTTGGGAGATTGAGTCCAGGGTGCGGGAGGCCCTCAGGGATCATCCTGACCCTGGGCAGGGGCCTCCAAACCGGCTTTTTGTTCCCCCTGCCGTCCGTTCTCCCGTCCTGCAGTGGGGACACTCCTCAAAGCTGGCGTGCCACCCCGGGGTTCGTCGGACCCTCCTTTTCCTGCGTCAGCGGTTTTGGTGGCTCGAGACACACAGGAGTTTGTGGCCACATGCACCACCTGCGCTCGAGGGAAATCCGTCCACCAACCTCCGGCCGGATTACTGCGGCCGTTGCCTGTTCCAAGCCGCCCCTGGTCACATATAGCGTTGGACTTTGTGACGGGACTTCCCCCCTCGGCAGGTAACACTGTTATATTGACTATTGTTGACCGTTTCTCTAAAGCCGTTCCCTATGTGCCATTACCTAAACTCCCCTCAGCTCTAGAGACAGCTGATCTCCTAACACAGCATGTTTTTAGACTACACGGCATCCCTATTGACATTGTGTCGGACCAAGGACCACAGTTCGCATCACAGGTTTGGTCCGCTTTCTGCAAAGCGGTGGGGGCCACGGCCAGCCTCTCCTCAGGTTATCATCCCCAAACTAACGGTTAGACAGAACGAGCCAACCAGAACCTGGAAGCTGCGCTCCGCTGTGTGGCGGCTCATCATCCGGTCTCCTGGAGTTCCTGTCTGCCGTGGATCGAATATGCACACAACTCTCTCTCCAGCTCTGCGTCAGGTATGTCCCCTTTCATGGCTTGTTACGGTTATCAGCCCCCCCTTTTTCCTGAGCAGGAAGAGGAGGTGGCCGTTCCCTCCGTGGGAGAACACATCCGCAGGATGCGTGATGTGTGGCGGAACGTCAGAGCTGCACTGACGCGCTCAGCAGAGCAAAACAAGAGACTGGCAGATCTTCATCGCTCCCCGGCACCAAAGTATAAGGTCGGTCAAAAGGTTTGGCTTTCGACTCGGGACCTGCCATTACAAACTGAATCTCGCAAGCTTTCTCCCCGCTATGTTGGTTCCTTTGTGATCGATAAGGTCATTAATCCCTCTGTTGTCCGCTTGGTGCTCCCTGCAGCAATGAAGATTCACCCAAATTTCATGTCTCCCTGTTGAAACCAGTGTCTTCCAGTGACCTCAGCCCTCCGGCCGTGCCCCCTCCGCCCCCCCGGCTCATCGATGACCACCCGGCCTACACAGTTTCTCGGATTTTGGACGTTAGGCCGAAGGGCCGGGGTTTTCAATACCTGGTCGATTGGGAGGGGTACGGTCCGGAGGAGCGTACTTGGATCTCCCGCCGTCTGACACCCCCACAAGCCTGGTCGGACGCCGGGAGACGTCCGTTGAGGGGGGGGTACTGTTAGGATGGTATGTTTGTGTTGTGTTTTTGCTTGTTTCTCTGCCTTGGTGTATGGTGGGCGTGTTTTTCCTGTTCTCCCTGCAGGCTGGGCGGAGCCGACCTGAATGAGACAATCAAGCGTTGACAGCTGCAGCACATCAACTCATCAGCAGCCAGCCATACAAATACGGGCAGCTCACAGACCTTCAGCGCCAGATGATTGTGATTCCTCACCGTGGTACAGTCAGGCCGCTTAGCAGCAACCTCTCGTGAAGCATCAAGCTAAGTCTACTGTTTTCGAGCGTCTCAAGTACATGGTTTTTCTCCTCTGTATCTCCAGCGTCTCGTCTCAGCTCCAGCTCCAGTGTTTCTCCCCACACGCCTGCCGCTTCTTCTCCCTCGAGCACACATCACGGGAACACACAGCCACGAGCACCTTCACCCGACGGATCTCCGTTCGAGCACCTTCACAGGGAAGAACTTCACGGGAAACGGATTCGCACCAGCACCGCTCCTGAAGCACCGCACCTCCACCTACCACCTGGGATCTCCACCACGACACCCCCACTGGATTCCTCCACCAGGACACCCTCACCTTCCCCCTCCCTTGTTAAATAAATCTTTTCCTTTAACCTCTTCTCCTGCCTCCCTTTTTCGTTGGGTCCGCCCACACAGATTCTGAGACTCGGGTCGTCACAATACGTCTTCCTCTCCCAAGTTTAATCGAATGTGACATGATTCCAGATGACCACAGAGAAATTCCATCTCCAGACGTGGCATGTCCTCACCCACACTTACAGCATATTGCGGACAACATTCCACCTGTGGACCCGGATGCTCCCATCCTCCTGCTATTAGGTCAGGATATACTGCAATTACACAAGGTGAGAGAGCAGATAAACGGACCTCACAGCGCTCCGTATGCACAGCGCCTAGACTTGGGTTGGGTCATTGTCTGTGAAGCCTGCCTAGGACCAGCTCATAAGTCAACAAGTGTCAGTGTTTTGAGAACGCACGCACTCAATAATGGCCACTCATCTTTTCTTAGCCCATGTCCAAACAAAATCCAGGTAAAGGAAGATTTCAATCACCATCTCATGCCGTCTCTTTTAAGCCATTTCCCAGGTAGTTATTCTGAGGAAGAACATGCTGCGGGGAATGCAGATGGATGAGGATGTGCAATTTTTCTGAGGTGGAATGATGATGACAAGCTCGCACTCTCTATGGATGATCAAGCTTTTCTTAAAATCACCATCACCAGCACCATTGCCATTTCACTCACCCAGGCAGCGCCTTCCAAGCAACAGGGACCAAACTCTGAAGCGTCTTTTTTGCCTACACAAAACGTTGGACAGGAAACCTGACATGAAGAAGCAGTACATTGACTTCATCCAGAAACTGCTGAACAATGACCATGCAGAACCTGCTCCTCCCATTGACAAGAATCAAGAGTACTGGTACTTGCTGTCATTCGGTGACAGCCAAGGGTGAGAAAGAACATGGCTTTGAGGCCAAGCAGTTTGTGGAAAGACGTTTTTATGTTGACGACTGACTAGCTTTAGCACCCACTCATGAAGCAGCCATCGACATCTTGTTAAGAGCTCAAAAGATGTTAGCAGAGTCAAATCTGACAAGATAGCCACAATATGATGGAAGCGTTCCAGCTGGCGAACTAGCCAAAGACTTCAAAGATTTGGACTTCAGAGTGGATGATCTTTCCTTACAGCGCAGCTTAGGAGTTTTATGGAACTTAAAAACAGATAGTTTCTCTTTCCATGTATGCATAGAGGAAAAGCAATACACTCGCAGAGGAGTTTTGGCAACTGTCAACAGTCTGTACGACCCTTTAGGCTTTGTGGCACCTATAACAATGTAAGGAAAAGCCCTGCTCTGTGAACTCACAACTGAGCAAAAAGGTTGGCATGAACCACTTGCTCCAGAAAAGAAAGAGGAATGGAACAACTGGAAAGAATCTTTGAAACTTCTTCAACATCTTCATATACCCAGATGCTATGTTCCAGTCTCAGTTTCCACTGCACAGAAAAAAGAACTGTACATTTTTTCTGACGCATCTACGATGGCAATTGGAACTGTGGCTTACTTATGAGCAATTAGTGATGATGGACAATGTTGTGTGGGATTTATCATGGACAAATCCAAACTAGCTCTTAGGCCTGCTCACACTATTACACATTTAGAGCTATGTGCAGCTGTCCTTGCTTTGGAGGTGTATGACCTGTTGAGAGACGAGCTTGACATAGATGTGGATGCTGTGAAGTTCTGCACTGACAGCAAGATAGTACTGGGGTACATATGTAACAGCACCAGGAGGTCCTACACATATGTTGCCAACCAAGTAACTTGCATCCGGAAGTCTACACATCACCCTGCAGATATTGCAACTAGGCCCACACAACCTGGCTTACTGGACCATCATCCCTAACGTATTCCGATATCAAGCCATCACAATCAGACATCTTTGCTCTGGTAGACCCTGAGGCAGATGCAGAGATGCAACCTGATGTCACATCTCTGCTTACCAAAATCCCAGAGCAATGGTTCAAGTCACACCGTTTTGAAAGATTTTCTCACTGGATGACCCTGTGTCCTACCATGGCATCGCTCATTCATGTTGGAGCATTGTTTAGGAAAAGCGATCACAACAAAAGCCTTGGTTGGAAGTGTTACAGTCAGCCAAACACTGTAAGTGAACTTGATAAAACAAAGTCTTTAATCATTTCTACTTTGCAGCGTGAAGCCTTCAAGGAGGAACAAAAATGTTTCGAGATAAAGTGAGCTTTACTAAAACAAAGTTCACTTGCAAAGCTCAATCCCATTATGGATGATAATGGGTTACGAAGGGTCGGAGGTCGCCTGACACAAGCAAATCTCACAAAGGAGGAGAAGCATTCAGTCATTATACCTCACAACCACCACATTGCAACTCTTTTGGTAAGATACTACCATGAGAAGGTAGCACACCAAGGCTGTCATACCTCTGAAGGAGCAATAAGAGCTGCAGGATTTTGGATTGTTAGGATTAAACGTCTGGTCTCATCTGTGATTTACAAGTGTGTCACCTGTCGAAGGCTAAGAGGATCCCTGCAAATCCAAAAGATGGCTGATTTGCCAACGAACAGACTCTCAACTATGCCACCCTTCATCTGTGTTGGCCTTGATGTGTTTGGCCCATGGAATGTTGTGACACGACGCACAAGGGGAGGCAGTGCAGATAGCAAAAGGTGGGCTTTGCTTTTTACTTGCATGGCAACAAGAGCTGTTCACATAGAGCTTGTTGAATCGATGTCCACATCAAGCTTCATTAATGCACTAAGAAGATCTTTCTCTGTTCATGGACCATCAAGACTTCAGACAGGGGAACCAATTTTATTGGCGCCTGTAAGGACCTGTGCATTGATCACATGGACTCTACACTAAACAACTACCTTCAAGAAAATTCCTGCACATGGCAGTTTAACCCCCCACTTTCATCACACATGGGTGGTTCATGGGAAAGGCTCATTGGTGTAGCAAGATGGATACTGGATGCAATTCTTCTGCAGTCACCTCGCATTCAACTTACACGTGAAGTGTTAAACACCTTAATGGCAGAAGTGATGGCAATTATTCATGCTAGACCTTTGGTGCCACTGTCCACTGATGCAGACATGCCGACTGTCCTTATGGCAGCCATGATTTTGACTCGAAAGTCAAATGCTCTGTCAGCACCCTCTAGCAATTCTGATCCAGCAGAGCTTCACACAAAACAGTGGAAACAGGTCCAGTGTCTTGCAGACACATTTTGGAAGCGATAGAGGGAGAATACCTTGCCTCTCTCCAGAGTCGCAGAAAATGGACTGAGAATAAGCCCAACATCAAGGTTGGAGATGTTGTTTTGCTTAAGGATAACCAAACTCACAGTAATGACTGGCCTGTGAGACTTGTTGTTAAGACAATTCCCAGCAGTGATTACACAATTCGCAAGGCAAGTAAGGAAGTATGGACAGCAAAAGAAGGGACTGTGAAAGTGTTCTTAAGACCCATCTCAGAGATGGTTGTTCTCTTACCAGAGGGACAGTAAATAAAGGACTGTGTGAGGGTTATGGACTTGTTTTTAGATGTGTGTTTTTTGGATTCCTGTTTTGTGTGTTTGGCTGGCGTGTTTTTCACTTTCAGGCTGGGCGGGGCCAATCAGAGGAGGACGCTCTCGCACTGGCACAGCTGCGGCTGTAGAAGCAGGGATGTGTTCTCAATGTTCAGTAGGGGTAGTGGGTGTGTTTGGATGTGTGTGTGTGTGGGCGGAGCTGTTTGTCTGTGGGTGTGTGACTGACCGTGTGATTGCATAACAGGTACCACCTGCACCTACCTGTGAACTTTGTTTGCTTGTTACAGAGAGAGGGAGAGGTAGGGTGCCATATTTTCTGTTGACCACAAAAGCTTTTTTCTACCGCAAAAGCTATCTCCTATCATAGCATATAAGTTCATTATTGCACATGTAATTTTTATTGAAAGGGTGAAAATAAATAGCCTTAACTGCAGTAAAGGCTTCATGTCTCTTCCTTGGGATTAGCGTGTTGGACAGAGCCCTTTTTTCTCCTCTCAGTGACTAATTTAGTCTTGATAGTCACGTTACATTGTCAACAGAAAAGGTTACAGATCCGAAACTTACCTTCTTATGCTTCGCTGGAGTTGTGCACTGGACCACTCAACCACTTTGGATGTTGACTGTGAGTAAATTTGAATGAAAGGAAGGCGCACCACAACCCATGGTATGTGAAACTCAATTCATTAAAACTGTGAAATTTGTGCTTGCCTGGACACAGTTGATGCTGGTTACGGCTGCATACTGGATGCACATGGATGCTGTGGCTGTCGGCTGCCGTTCTTTTCATATTGCTCAAGATTGAATAAACTTGTGAAAAGGTGGATCACTTGTTGTGTGCACATTGAAAATCATGAAAACACACCTAACATGGAGGACAAGTCCACATTTGAAGTAATGCATGACGACATTCAGCATCTCAAGTGTTGGAAGAAGAAAACATGGATCAAAAACAGGGTGTGACGACTCGTGCTTAGTAACAGTGCGGGTGGACCCAAACGAAAAGGGAGACGGGGAGAAGGGTTAAAGGAAACAGGATTTAGTAAGGGAAAGTGGTGGAGTGATGGGCACCAGGAGGCAGAAACATAGTCCGGTGAAGGGGTGCCGGTCGTGGGGGGTGCCGAGGGTGGTGCGAGGAGGTCCGGTGCTCGTGCGTGCCTCTGTGGAGGTTTTCCTGGTGTAGAGAGGGAGCTGTGACGAGGGAATCCGGGGTGGTGCGCAGGGGTCCGGTGCTCAGGGTTCGGTGCTCGTGGAGAGGTGCTCTCGTGAAGGATATCCCGGTGAAAGTGTCCGTGGTCGTGAACTCCCGTGGGTGACAAACGCTGGAGTGCTTGGAGGTGTGCCGAGTGCTGGAGCCGAGGAGGAGAACTGGAGACAGGCAGAGAAACACATACCATAAACTCGAGAACGACAGAAGTGCTGGAAATGCTCAGCGCGGTGTAGTAGCTCGTGGCCTGACTGTTACCCCGAGGTAGGTATCACAATCCTCTGGCGTCGGTCTTCTGTGAGATGCCAGTATTTAAGCTGGGCAAAGCTGATGAGCCACAGCTGCCAGTGATCTCCCCTGATCGGCTCCGCCCAACCTGCAGTGAACAAAAGACACACCCACCAAAACACAGAGACAGACAAAAAACCCAAAAACCCAGTGAACAAAATCTAGGACCCTCACATAGGGACTTCAAAACCTTCAAGCTCCTCTACTTCCTCTTCTCGTGTCAAAGCAGAAGCCAAAATGGCTGCTCTTAAACAAAAACTAGAGTTGGACCAGCAAGAAAAGGAAATAAGGAAAAGAAAAGAGATGTTTGAGCTTGAAATGGAGATAGCAGCCATTCAGACTAAAATGGAGGTTCTAAGAGTCTCAGGAAGCAGTGTGAAAGACATCAGATGTAACAGATCAGATGATATGGAATCTAATATGGCCAGAGGGGCTCATGCAGCTCTTAATGCTGACGCTGATTCATTTGTGCCTGGTGGCCAAGGAGTGTATGACAATCAAATCAGGCCTTCATCTTATTTAACAAAGCCAAATGACAGGAAAGCTACTGTTGATGTTGGATCTCAAATAGTCCAGCGGAGGTCACCTGAACTTCTAATGGCTCCCAATGGGAACAATGATGTTTCATCTTCTCAGTTTGCAGTTAGTCCAGAAGACAGTCATTGAGGACAGGAATGATTTGTTATCCATACTGGCAAGACAGAGTAAAATTTTTACTCTGCTGGCAGAGCAACAGAACATCTCTCATTTGCCAAAGAGAGAAATCCAGGTCTTTGATGGAGATCCTCTTCACTATTATGAGAGCCTTTGAGCACAATGCAGAAGAAAGGACAGGTGATGCTGCAGATTGCTTGCAATTCCTGGCACAACACACAAGGGGACAACCACAAGAGCTCGTGTGAAGCTGTCAACAAATGCCTCCAGAAAGAGCATATCAAAAGGCTAAGGCTTTGTTGGAAGAAAATTTTGGGAATGAGCAAAAAATTGCTTCAGCTTATTTAGTCAAAGCACTCTCATGGCCTGTGGTCAAAGCAGACAATGCTGAATCTCTTCAAGCTTATGGTCTCTTCTTAAGAGGATGCTGCAACGCGATGGATGATATACAGTATATGTCTGAGCATGACATGCCTGCAAACATGCTGACAGTGATCAAGAAGTCACTGTATAGGCTGAGAGACAGATGGAGGACAATTGCTTGTGATATTCAAGAGACATGTCATCGAAGAGCTACTTTTTCTGACATTGTGAACTTCATTGAACGCCAGGTAAAAGTTGCAGCAGACCCTGTATTTGGCAATATACAGGATAATCCAAAGACAATGCAAATCAGAAATGGCAGCAAAGATGTCAATCAGCGTCGCACACAAAATCAAGGAAGTTTTGCAACCACAGTAGCAGCAGTTGATGGACAGACCCATGTAAAAAGGGAAAGAGCTCAACTGGACAAGTTGGCTTGCCTATATTGCAAGAGTGAACATGCACTGGAGTTGTGCTCTCTGCTGGGAAAGAGGACACATAATGAGAAGATCACATTTTTTAAAGAACATGGGGTCTGCTTTGGCTGTCTGTGCATAGGGCACATAGGTAAGGACTGCAGGAGGCGACTTTCATGTAAGACATGTGGAGCTAAACACCCTAGCATGCTTCACATACATCCAAAAAATAATAAGCAAGAGAAAGATCGAGCTGATACAAACACAGCAGAGGGGAGCTCTGTGGTAGCAGTGCAAAGTCATTGTCAAGTGCTCCTCACTCTTGTGAGTTTTAAACTGCAGCCCCCACTTGAAGAGGCAGCTTGCTTCAGGAGATTGGACTGGAATTCACTCAATGACCAAGATTCAGCTTTCTTTCTTTTGGTCTTTTATTTTTGAAAGTCTTCGAGGCCAATACAGGTGAAAAACCTTAAACACAAGCACAAAGAAGTTCAAGCAAATGTAACCCAAGAAACCATAACCAATGAACATAGCCAAAATCAAATAATTTTTAATCAACTAGAAATTAACCCTGAAAGTATAAAAAATACCCATATTTAAAGCACCCAGAATTAGTTAAATACTTTTTAAAGCACTGTGCAATGATGATTTTGTCACACAATTTTAGCAGCTTTTAACTTCCATAAATATACAATAATCACATTTAGCAAATTACCATTAGCTTTTAAAATACACCACATTTTTAACTGCACTTTTACCCACGTGATATTAAATATAGAACATTTTAATCACACGACTTTTTTAAATACATTACGTTTTAGCCCGAATTCAGCACATGACTAGTCCACTGCACACAACAACTCTAATGCAAGATGCAACCTCACCGGCTCCTTCTTCCTTCTCCGAACCAAGCCTTGATCTTGCAGTTTCCTTCTCTTGGTCCAGACTCTCCAGCTATCGTCCTCGCACTGCTCATTCCTCGCTGTGCTTTCTGTGAATGCCACCAAACCTCCTGCTGATCACCAGATCACCTCCACCTGGTGCACTTAATGAGCTGGCTGCAGCTGGGAGCCACACCCAGACCTGATGCACTCAGGCAGAGAGGGAGCGGCCTGCAGCTCAGCTCCACACCTCCCACTCGATCTTCCCACGGAACCCGCTGGAAAGATCACACACAGTAAACTCGTGGTCAGAGATCCCCTCCTGGGCTTCCTGCCTGTTCCTCCACTGGCAGCAGGACCACTAACCGTCGAATGTCCCGGTGAAGAATTGTGAACTGAAGGTCCCGCTGGATGCTAGAGACAGGACGCTTAGATGCAGGATGCTTGGATGCTGATGTTGCAGGTCTCACCTCAGGGATACAGGAACTTGTCACAACCCTGACATTCACGTCCCGTACAATACCTCTGGAGCTGGGTTGACACTGACGACTCTCCCAAGCTTAAAGTGGCCCCTCAATGCATTCTGGTCACACAGCCAGACGATATCTCCAACTTCAACATTCCTCTGTGTGGTGTGCCATTTACTCCTCACGAAAAGATTAGGACCGGCAAGTTGGCTCCAGGACCTCCAGAACTTGTTGACCTGGTGCTGCATTTCCTGAAGTCTCTTATAGGGATAGCGTGTAAAGTCGAACGTTTTCCAATCACCACTTGATGATGCCCTCCCCAGCAGGAGTATATTGGGTGTGATATACTGCACAGTGTCTTCATGGCTCTGCACCCTGGCATCAATAGGGCGCTCATTAGAGAGATTAGCGGTGAGCTGAAGTGTCGTCTGAAGTTCACTGTAACTGAGCCCGGATTCCCTCCCCAGACTCTGGAATGCCTTCTTCATAATGCGGACAGCTGCTTCAGCAGCACCATTTCGATGAGGTGAATCAGCCGGCTGGATTTTCCATTGCCAGACAGTTCCATTTTGAGATGAAGTTTCCTCCACAGCAGACCTGTCCAGGCCATCCAGAAACTGATACAACTCCTCCAGGACAGGTTTGGCACCAACAAAATTGGTCCCTGGATCAGACCAAATCTTCTTAGGATGCCCACGAATTGCTGTGAACCTCTGATAAGCCATCAGAAAGCTTTCAGTTGACATGGTGTTGGCCAGCTCTGTGTGGATTGCTCTGCTGGCCATACAGCAGAATATAACTCCCCAAACCTTCATCGTCACTCTCTTCCTCACGTCATCTTTGACCTGATACAGTCCAAACAGGTCAACTGCTGTGAACTCAAATGGGGCTGCTGGCCTAGTTCTCTCTTGAGGCAGATCACCCATCACTTGCTGACATCTCCTAGCTCTGGCTTTCTTGCAGATCACACAGTTTCCAATGACCTTTTGAGCAATTTTTCGGCCCTTGATGACCCATGCTCCCTTTCTCACCTTCCGTAGAGTAGCAGCCACTCCCTCGTGACCCTTGCTGTGAGCTTCCCGAACCAACAATGTTGAGACCCAGGCACTGTAAGGTAAGAGGGGAACACCAACTCTGTCTTCATTAAAAGCCTGGACTCTCCCACCACAAACCAGTAGCCCGGTTTCTTCCTCTTTGTAGACTACCAGCCGGTCTATCGTGGTGGTTGGAAAGGTCACGCCCTCCTGCGCAGCAAGGAAAAGGTCTCTTAAAGCATCTTGATGCTCTGTTACCGTGATGATGCCAGCTGATGTAACCGCCTCCCACTTTGGAGTTCCCAAGATCTTATTTTGGCCTGCGAAGCATTTTGCTGCCCTCCAAACTTGGGCGACCGTCTTGACCAGGCAAGTCAGGTTGCTGAACCGTCCTTCATCCACCAGGTTTTTTACAGCAGCACCAGCAGGTGGCCTCCAAAGCTCCAGATTGGGTGGCTCTTTCTTTACCTGAGCTCTTATGACTGCAGCAGCAAACGATTTCTTCTGCATCTTTCCGATGCTCTCTCTGGCGGTTGCCGATACCTCCTTTGCAGACTTAATTGGCCACTCATCAACTGGTAGACTCAGGAACTTCGGTCCTAGCTGCCATGGTGAATTTTCATCCAAGTCTTTTGGGCCAGCCCCACGAGTGATGATGTCAGCAATGTTCAGTGGTCCAGGGATCCACCACCAATCCTGAAGTTGTGTGCTGCTTTGGATTTCTCCAATTCTGTTGGCGAAAAAGGTCTGGAAGCCATAGCTCTCATGCTGTATTGCACCAAGGACTGTCTGGCTGTCAACAAAGTGGTACCACCGCTTAACTTGAATTCGGCCATGCTGCTCAAAGTACTTCTTCAAGCGGGCTGCGAACACTGCCCCACACAGCTCAGCTTTGACTGCTTCCCCTTTGTGGTCTAGGGGAGTCAGTTTAGCTTTAGACTCCACCAGCCTCACCGTAGCCCCTTGGTCACAGGCCCACCGCAGATACAGGACGGCCCCATAAGCATCTTCGCTGCCATCAGAGAAGGTGATTGCATCAGGTCCAGCCGGCGCGCCCTCTGGTGTCAGGGCTCTGTGAAACTTGATCTTGCCCAGCTGAGCGTATTCTTCAAAGAGGCTAATGGCATCCTCTCGGAGCTTTCCCGTCAGCGCAAGGTCCCAGGTGTCTTTCATTGCACTACACTTGGGTTTGGCCTCCTGAAGCGCTCTCCGCACCAAAATGGCCCCTTTCTGCTTTGCAGGCGTCGTCAGACCAATTGGGTCATACAGCCCGGAAACTTGGCTGAGTAACTCTCGTCGTGTCAGTGGGTCTGGCGTCTGAGCTCTCACCTGCTCCAGTTGAAGGTCCTGGTCGAGCCTCATTTTCCTCTTCCTCTTTGAAAAGTTTATCCCAACCATGACGTAAAGCTTGTCATCCTCCACAGTGTAGCCGAGGCCAAGAGCTTTGTTGTCCTCCTCTTTGAGCTGATTTGGCAGGATCACAGTCTGTGGAATAGCCATCTGTTCCTGTTTCCCGACAGACTCCCTCCGTCTTTGACCAGAGAAGACCCAGGGCTTCAACTCGAATCCTCCTGCATTCAGAATCTGCTCCACCTTGTCTGTGATAACTTTAAGCTGGTGTAAGTTGTCATGAGAGGTCAAAAGGTCATCAACATAACTGTCTTCCTGTAGCACTCAACGCTCCTCCTCAAGATGGCTGAACTGGGGAAGGTTAGCCGTCTCCCTCATGGCGAGTTGGGCGATGCAACCTGCTGGCTTGTCTCCAATGTTAACTCTTGTGACTGCATATTCACCCAGCTCCTCCTCTTCAGAGTCACGCCATAGGAATCTATGCAAATGCACCTCTTGGTCCTCAAGCCACACTGTATTATACATTTTCTTTATGTCTCCCAAAGCAGCAAATTCCCCCCTCCGGAATTTGAGAAGTACAGCACGAATGGAGTTGAGGACATCAGGGCCCTTCAGCAGGAGATCATTGAGACTCACCCCTCTGTAATTTTGGCTACTATTCCAGACCAGTCTCACAGGAGTTGTGATGGAGTGCGGGTTGGGTGCGATAAGGTGGCTGATGTACCATACTGGACCAGCCCATGCATGAAGGACGTCTTTAGACAACTTCATTGCGCTCCTCCGCTTGACCATGTCGTGAACCTGAGCAGCATAGGCGGCCTTCCACTCTGGCTCCCTCAACAGCTGCCTCTCCGTCCTCAGGAATGTGGCCTCCACTGCACTCCTGTTGCTTGGTAACGTGGCTGGATCTTCTACCCAGGGGTACTTGGCGTGCCAGTGAGGCTTCTCACTGTGGTCATCAGCACCTACGTATGTGAGGCCACTCTTCACCACCTCCAGCTCCCTTTCTTTGGCAAGGGTCATTTCTTTGCCACCTGGCTGACAGTTACCACTGCGACAGCCCCCACATCTCGGGACGCAGCCAGCACCAATACTGTCCCACTTCCACCACTCAAGGAAGTTAGATGTTGTAGCGCTGCAACCGGATTGCTGAGGTTGGATGGCTATTGGGGCCTGCGGGCTTTGTAGAGGATGAACGGGGACTGCACAGGTGCGTTCTTCATACCTCACAGCAGCAGTTCTCATCGACCTTGCGAAGTGCGTTCTCGATGTATGGGCTGATACAGTGACCTCCTCGAACAACTCAGGATGGGTGCCAGCAACCGTCTTTCCCATTGGCCCGTCCCACAGCACGAGGTCCCCCACAGTGCAAATTTTCTGCGGAGCCAGCTGCCCCTCCTTGTGACTCACAAGAAGGTGGATCTCTCTTGGTCTTTTCAGATCACTGAGCGGGACGTTTGGGAAGAACTCTTGCAGTTTCTTGGCTGACACGTGTGTGTGGATGTCTGCGATGCTGTCTAGGCCATAGCAAACCAGCTGGTGGGACCTGAGAGTGCCTCTTGAGGTGCTGACATGGATTTTCAGAATGTACTGCTTTGTTTTGACGAAGACCTTCATGCCTCCTACACCATGGACCACAAGCGTGATGTCTTCACTCCTAAGATTGAGCCAACTTGCCGCCTCATGAGTGATATAATTGGTATCAGAAGCTAGGTCAATCAGGGTCCCAATCTTTTGCCCAGCATTAGCGGTTACTTCCAGGAGCATCATGATGACAGGCCAATCCACAAGGCCGCTCTCTGCCAGAAGGCTTGAGTGACTCTTTGCAACATGGGAGGTGCTGGCTGCTGTATTGCAGAAGGCGTCCCAGCATTGTTGGGCTAGTTCGGGTGAGAGTTTTCCAAAGAATTCTTCCTGTAATTCCTCTTGTTGCCACCTGCCACTGTGCTTCCTCTGCTCCTCCTTGGGGCCGTGTCGCCTCTGGATGCTTCAGCATTGGGACACAGATAGTAGTGGTGGTCTGTGGCTTTCTTGCCCTCACACTCAGGATTTTTGCACAGGAACGAAGTTTTGCAGTGATTGTCATCATCATGGACCTCCAGACATTTCCAGCAGGCTCCCAGTTTTCTTACTGCATCCTTCTTCTCTGTGAGCTTGAGCACACGGAACCTCTTGCAGAAGTACAGCTTTTTCTTGTGCTTGATGTCCCCACAGACGACGCACCCTGAGGAATAGCTACTAGGCTGGTTTGAGGCTCTGATTCTGGCTTGCCTGTGCTCAGATCGGATTTCTTTCCTTGGCAGCTCTTCATCCCTCAATTGGTCCAGCTGTTCATAGATGCTCTCTTGACTCTTGAGAAAGGCCAAAAGACCGTCAAAGCGATTCACCGGTCCAGCACTGATCCTCTCAGCTGCATGGAGAAGCCACTCTTTCTTCAAAGCATCAGGAAGCTTGCTTTCAATCGACTTTGTCACCAGAGGGTTCTTCAAAGCACCAGTGTCACCAAGGTCTCTCAGGTCCTCAAGGGCTTTCTCAACAGCTTGGATGAGCTCAACAATTTTCTTGGGCTGGTGACTTTTGACAGCTGGAAGTCTTTGGAGCTCCTCAACTATCTCAATGGCAATTGCAGTTTGGTTACCAAACCTGTTCTCCAGGACACGGAAGATGTCATCTGCGGTCTTGTAGGTCATCAATCGAAGGTCTGTCATTACTTTCTCATTCAAACTGTCGAGAAGCTGGAACTTTTTTACTTCTTTTGACCCGGTGGGATCCCCTTGCTTCTGGAGGGCCTCCCAGTCCCTTTTCCAGCGATGAAAGTCCCGTCTGATGCCAGTAAACTTGGGGAGGGAAGTTGGCTTCAGCCTGACGGCTGATGTTGGGTAGCTGATGGCAACTGCACCAACAACTCTTCCAGCATCTTCTTTAGCTTTTGCTTCGATGAACTCAGCTTTCCTGGACATTAACTTGGGAATTATCTGCTCAAGCCCTCTTACGCGTAACTGGAAGTCCTTTTGCTCAGCAGAAGGGGCCCAACACTTCCACCGTGTGTGCAGCTCTTTCGCCCTCTTAACCAGTCTTTCCATGAAGTCGAACATGAAATCAAAGGTCTCTTTATTTCCACCAGGTTCAAAGAACGTCACACTCTCTACCTTCTCTTCTGCAGCCTTGACTGCGATTGTCAGTTCCTCTTCTCCGAAGTTGACCCAGAGTGTCTTCTGGACAAGGTCCTTCAGCTCTTTCAGCTTCATCTCACACTCACTTGCAGTTTTCCCAATATCGGCCTTCTGCTGCTCGCTCAAACCGGGAACTTCTTCAGGATCCACATTTAGCTCCGCCTCTGCAAGGTACTGGGCCTCCACATCATCATTTGCCTCTGTGACTTTGTTGGCCTCAATTATAAGCTTTTTGAAACCGTCTCTGAGCTCCTCTTCTGGCATCATGGCATGCATCTGGACAATGCTGTTGCCCAGCCGGGAGAATTGCCGCTTTGCAGCTGTCCTCTGGGCTTTCAGCTGCTCCAGTGACTTTGAGTCAGCCATCTTCTTTTCAGCAGGATTGGGCAAGGTGATGTGCAGTGTGTTACCAGGCCTCTGAACTTGCTGTTCAGGATCCTCTGTTCCAGTCTTCACAGCGGTTTTTCACTGTCAAGTGCTCCTCACTCTTATGAGTTTTAAACTGCAGCCCCCACTTGAAGAGGCAGCTTGCTTCAGGAGATTGGACTGGAATTCACTCAATGGCCAAGATTCAGCTTTCTTTCTTTTTGTTCTTTTATTTTTGAAAGTCTTCGAGGCCAATACAGGTGAAAAACCTTAAACACAAGCACAAAGAAGTTCAAGCAAATGTAACCCAAGAAACCATAACCAATGAACATAGCCAAAATCAAATAATTTTTAATCTACTAGAAATTAACCTGTAAAGGTGATTCCAGGTCAAGATGGAGGGTGCTGGTCAGACCATGTTGGGATGGACTGTTAATGGACCAATGTTTGATGGAGCAGGCTTGGACCAACCCAGTGCTACTGCTAACCACATCTCTGTGATGAAAATAGATAAACTATGGAAGCAGCAGTTTCAACTGGATTTCCCTGAATGCCGCCATGAAGAGCAATTGGGTCCATCTAGAGAAGATGGCCAGTTTATGGAAAGGGTAAAAAGCTCTGTTAAGCTGCTGGATGGTCTCTACGTCATTGGCTTGCCTTTAAAGAAAGAAGATGTGTGCATGCCTGATAACCGTAAGTTAGCAGAGCAACGCACCTTGAGTTTAAAAAGAAAGTTTCAAAAGGATTCCTTGTTTCATGCAGACTACACCACCAAAGGCTTCATGTCTCTTCCTTGGGATTAGCGTGTCGGACAGAGCCCTTTTTTCTCCTCTCAGTACCTCATTTAGTCTTGATAGTCACGTTATAGCGGCTCATCTGCTCATCAGCAGACGGCCTAAAAGCCTCTGCTTCACGAGACTGTGGTGCCAGATGATTGTGAAACACCACCAGTGGTACAATCAGGCCCTTAGCAGCAGTTTTGAGCTTCTGTGTTCTTCTGCTAAGTCTGTCTCGAGTTTTGAGTAACAGAGGTTATCCTTTTGTTTTCCAGCGTCCTCTCCGCCGGCTCCAGCACCCAGCCATCCACCCTTCACGTCTGCTCTCACAAGTCACGAGTACCTGCACCAGAAAAACTTCCACACGACCACCTTCACCTGAGCACTGCCACAGGGAAACCTCCACACGAGCACCGTCCCCTGAGCACCACCACTGGGAAACGTCCACACGGACTCCTCTTGAGCACAGCCACGGAAGAACCTCTGCACAGACTCCTGCACGGGGCACCCGCCACACAACCCACCAAAGACCTCCCTCGGCACCACCACGACCATCTGCGCACCAACACCGGATTCTCCACCTGCTTCCTGGTGCCCATCACTTCCCTACCCTCCTTTAATAAAACCTGCTTTTCCTTATCCTTTCCCCGTTTCCTCTTCGTTTGGGTCCACAAATACACTCGGTGGCCACGGGCCATCACAGCATCATCTGGCCAAAGACATGGACCCAGTGAACCCCAGCACCATTGAGGAGGCTCTTAATGCCCAAGAAACCCTGCTTGGAAAGCACGACCAGCTGTTACACGGACTAAGGGTCTACCTCCAGACCCTCTCCACCCAAATCCAAGGCTTTTCCTCCTGGCTGGACCAAATGGCATCTGCCAGTGCCGGATCCTCTCTGGATCTCCCCGTGAGTACTCCTCCCGTAACTGCCCCCTTTTCTCCTCCTCCCCAAGTTACTCTACCTGCGAACCTGCACATAGTATCTCGAGTTTTTTCTTTTCATGTTTCAATTAATTCTGGGGCTTCTGGCAATTTTAATGATTCTGATTTTGCAAGTCAGAAAAATGAGAGACCCAGCGCATAATTTGTGCTTTAAATGGCAGATTAGTAGCCAGAGCCACTCACCGCACTACTCCCCTGTCACTGATTATCTCAGGGAACCATCGGGAGAGCATCCAGCTGTACGTCGTCTCTTCACCCATAGCCCCTGTAGTGTTGGGTTCCCTCTGGCTTCAACAGCACAATCCACACCTGGATTGGAGAACTGCTACTATCTCCAGTTGGAGCGTTTTGTGCCAGGCACAGTGCATACAGTCCGCTGCCCCAGAGAAGAGATGTGGCTCCCTGCGACATCGGACCTCGCCGCTCCCCAGCGTCGCGGAGGTTCCGCCGCCGATTGTTGTGGAGGTTCCACTGCTCCCCAGTGCCTTGAGCCACGTGCGTTGTTTTCAGTCTGCTGCACCGCAGAAGAGACGTGGATCCCGGTGACACCGGACCTCTCCACTCCCCAGCGCCCAGACCTCACCACTCCCCAACGTCTCTGAGGTCCTGCCACACCGGTCCTGCATCCGGGCCATCCCTGGGCGGGTCGATGCCGCCACTGAGCTGGTTCCTGCTACTGTTCCTGGGTGGGTCAACGCCGCCACTGAGCCGGTTCCTGCTACTGTTCCCGGGTGGGTCGACGCCGCCGCTGAGCCGGTTCCTGCTCCTGTTCCCAGTTTCAGTTATGTTTTTTGTGTTTAGGTTGTTTTAGTGCTACAATAATATTGCACCAGGCGTGGAGTGTGCTGCCTCCTACTGAGGAGAATTAAGAAAAACAGTTAAAGTTGGTTCTTTGTATGTATGTAATACCCATAGACTGTATAAAAGATGGACGTAGCAACCGGCCCTGAAAAATGAAGTCAACCCGGATGTGTCAAAAACCTGCAGTGTCACTACATCCGCTAGTTGCTGGCTCCAAAAAGCCCTGGCTCCCATAGACTTGATTTGTAAACGAAGTGATCACAGATCACGAAATTCCACTTTCCCCCAGCTTAGGATTTTTTTTTCGTTAGTTTTCATGGTCAAATCCAGAGATCAGGTGGCCAATCTGAAAATAAATCAATACTGAATTTTTAACAAATCGTCAAAATTTTGTAGGGTAAGGGGCGTGGCTGGCCTGATTGAAAGTCTGGTCAGGATTGATTGACAGGTCGTAGGGAAGAGGCAGGCTGGAGTCTCATTCACTGTAAACTCAGGTCTCCTCCTCGTTTGGATTCACTTCTAATATAATTAACTGTTAGATTGTCATTATTTACCTGGGGGTAGCAGCACATTTTTCACAAAGTTTTACTGCACTTTAACTGCAACCTTAGCCTCAGATGTGTGCAGTAAACTCCAGAAGTGGGGGGGAGTTTATTTCTGTGTGTACTGACCAGCAAAGAGAGTTATCATCAAGTAAATATTAGTTTCAATGTGAATTAGTGATGCTAACCGAGCTAGCTGACCAGTCGTAGCCTGGTTAAAGTTAAATGTAGCAGCATCAAGCTAACGAATGTCTGTGTTGTGTTTCATGTAATCAGGCTGAAGTGTGTTGTGTTGTCCGTGGAGACACTGGTTCACGGTAACGTAACGTTTCGGAAACTTAAATGTGAATAAAACAGTAACGTTCAGGTTCTATCAGTAGTCCTGAATAATTGTTGTGTGATGTTGAACTGATACAACTGTTCATCTACACTCTGATCTTTAATGTGCTGTTGTACAATCGGTTGTTTAATGACTGATGCACAAGTTGTAGTTCTTCATACTACAGTGCAGATGGAAGAATAAACACCCAGAATAATACCAAAGTAGTGACTGACACTACAGTTAAATATAACATTTAAAAGTCAGCACAGAGCGGCTGAAGAAAAAATAAAATCTTCTTCCCTAAGTGTGAAGCAACTACAGGTCTTTGTTTCTTTAGGTGCTTGGAAAACTACACATGAAATAGGAAATGTTTCCAGGGTTAATTCAAATGAACCTCTGCTGGTGACGCTGTGATGTCCGTCTTCACCTCAGGTGTGTCTCATGTCCACTGAAGATCTTCTGAGTGAAGCCAGCAGAAGGAAAAACTCATCTGGAGCCGTTCATCTGGTTGTCAAGGAGACTGAATGGACATCATCCTCAGTGAACCATTTCCAGTTTAGCTTTCACTTACAGAAGGACAGAGCAGTTGTTTCAGCAGTTTGCTATTCTCTGTTCTTAGTATTCACAGGTTCCATTTATTGCCTTTAACTTCATCTCTGCTGTTGTTGCATCATTACAATACGGAGAACATGCTGCTGTCATTTATAGCAGAGATGCAGCATTGAAACATGAACACATTCAGGGCAAGAGCTTCATTTATACCTTTACTGCACATTAAAAACTACATTATTTAAACAATTCTGAACTGGAAAGATGTGTCAAAGCATGTAATAGATGGATGAAATAAAGGATGTGAAATGAATGATGAATGATGATGAAATATGAGAGTGAACAAAGCAGGATATGACGATAGCAAACTAGAAAGTGGGAAGTTTTTAACATGTTTTTTAATCTTAAGGAAATGTTTGTTTCCCTGGATGAGGCCAAAAAACATTTTGCTGCCTTAGAAGGACAATAAAGTTTATTCTTTTTATTCCAAAGTATGATCATGTGTTTAACAGAGGAAAAGGGAAAACAGCACTCTGATTACATGAGCTCCTCAGTTATCTGATAAAACACTACTGTAGAGAAACAGTCTGCTGGACTGATTTACAATAACTGTGACTGACCTCTGAGGTTCACTGTGATGCTCATGTCATGGTGATCAGACCTCAGTAGCTTCACTGTTTCTGGAAGAGAAGGAATCATTTCAGCAGATGTTTGTCTCAGTGAAATGAACAGAAGCTGTTAAAAACCAGAGAACAGAGACATGAACTGAGAGATGAACACTGATCAGTGTTCTGTGGTGTAACGTCAGCTTGGTTTAATTTCTGCTGATCCTTCCTGTCTACCATGAGAGCAGACAGGAAGCAGCAGTTAAGAGACTGTAATCACGTTATCGATCCGTTATGATTGATCAGCTGTGACCTACAGGAAACTAGTCACAGACAACAGGTAACTCATTTATGACACTGACAAACCTGATGTAGCATCAGCGTTAACTAGTCAGGAAACGTAACCTGGGATTTACAGAACAACTTTTAAACACAATGTCAGATCATGTTTCACCATCACAGGCTCCAGTCTGATGTTAACTTACAGTAACTTCAGCTGCAGTAACGCAGGTCGCTGCTTTATATGTAACATCGTCCAGATGTGGACAGAAAACAACCAGTTACTGAGACACTTTAACACTCATCTGTAGCCTTTAGCTCTACTTCTGGAGGGTAACGTCGTTAGCAGCCGCGTTGGTAAACACAGCAGAAGGCGGTAAATGTGGGCGGGGAGATAGTCCTCGGCTCTCAGTCCGTCTGACCAATCACTGCTCTCCGGCTCTGCCCCCCTCGAACGTTTTTTGTGTCACTGACTCCAAAAATCCAAGATGTCAACCAGGAAGTAGTAAAATCTTGGCTTCATTTTTTCAGTGCTGAAACCAACGGGTGACGTAGCTATGCCCATCTTTTACACAGTCTGTGGTAATACCTGATGAGAGCACATGGTGCCTGCATGTCCAGACCTCACTGCCTAAGCCGCTGTTTGAATTTGCCTTGGACAAGAATCGTCCAGAAGTGTTTATTCTATGTTTTGTAATATGTTAGATGTCATATATTAGTTATTATAATTACATCTTTGTGTCAATAGTTTTGGTAACGCAACTTTATTTTCTCTATCGTTTTTCTGTAAAGTTTTACAAGACTGAAAAGGAAAGCAAATTCATGGAAGAAAAATTAATAAATTGCTACGGTCAGGAGAAAAGCATGCCTTGTGACTTCCTATGTAAGCTAACTGTCTAGCTCGGACAAAACAGAAGCATGGAAGTGAGGGCAGTACAGAGAGTGAATGTTTAGTGTCTTGCCTATCCCAGACTTTAATTCCGCAAAACTTACTAATTAAATGAACCTGAAGAAACACTCTCTCATCTTGACAGTACGACTGTGTATATACAGCAAAATGACAATAAACTTGATTTGATTTGATTGAAATGACAAAGCGCAAACAAAAGTAATTTGCAAAGTTTGCACAGAGACGGTTCGCACGCCGGATGGTAACACATCGAACTTGTTCAATCACTTTACATACAGAAATGGTCAGAATGACCAGAATGATCAGAAACTTGCAAGTTATTCTCAAAATACATGTAAGATCGTGATAAAAATCGAAATTTTGATTTTGTAATAAAAAAAATCATGATATGATATTTTTGCCATAACAATATCATGATATGATATTTTTGCCAAATCACCCACCCCTATATATATATGTACTGAATTTTAGTGTTGCGATTTTATTCAGTAATGCCAGGGACATTTCTGAATGACCTCTGACTGAGTTGCACTTTGATATGCTGCATAACTTTATAGGTCCCTTGAGATTCAAACAGACTCCACATTATTTCATTTTCAGTTGGGAAATGAGACGCTTTACTGTTTTTGTATAACAGTAGCAGCACTACTGTTGCTGACAGCTTGTTCATAGGGGATCCAAAGGCAACTTTGGATTGTTGGGTTCTCTGTTCTTTGTTTAAACCTCGTAAAGTCTTCACCTTACTATGTGAAATGCTGTGAGATGACATATGTTGTGAATTGGCGTGATATATATAAAATTGAATAAACTACAATGTAATATTGTTTTATTTAGGACACACAGTCCAAAGTATCATGTGTCGTACCATACACTACAATAAATGCTCTGGCAACTCTTCAGGGACGCAAAGACACACATGATGGTGTGACAATGGTGAAGCTGCAGATGCTGCCCAGAGCTAGCTGCCTGTCTGTCCACCCAGAACAGGGATGTCAAAGTCAAACACACAGAGGGCCAAAAAAACACATTTCCTACAAGCCGAGGGCCGGACTGGTTCAATGTTTATTAAAACATATTGAAATGATTGCACCAATTGAACCAAGACCTATTATGTATTATGTATATATATATATTGCCTCTAGGTGGCAGCAACTTGTAACAGCTCCCTTTGCTTTTGAGTTTTTTTTTTGATATATTGTTGTCTTTTTACTAACATTATCTGTCAGATTAGGTTTTTCTTGTATGATTTTTTATGCTGAGTAGAAATCTCTGCAACTCAGGAGATTTTTCTACATATATTTTGCCTTTTTCACAAGTTGTTATGATGAGTGTCCATGGCAACGGAAAAATTGTCTACAACCGTGATCAACTGTTAAAACTCTCCCAAATCTACATTTTCCGTGAAATAATACATCAAATCCCAGTGGAGTTAAAGAGGAAGAGAAGAGGTTGCAGAGCAGGGGTAAGGCAGAGAGAAAAACGGTGGAGATTTAAACCGTTTCTTCCAGCTGTTGTGATGGGTAACGTAAGATCGCTAGCTAACAAGATGGAC